>NC_083223.1:229703935-229811435 GCF_032191835.1 Heteronotia binoei | reverse complement strand
ACAATGTTGTGAACTTGTTCAACACTGGTTCTTACTCCCACATCCTTTGCCCATTTCTAAAAATGTCATGAATGAACAAATGTATGACTATTTACTAAAAGTGCCCTTGAAGAATATATTCTTCTGCCTTTGGGAACTATGCAACGGAGGTGTCAAGATTTGTCACTGTTGTTTTAAACATCTTTTTATTTGGAAACTTTTTTGTATTTTAAGAGCTTGTATAATGAAAGTTTTGATCACTTTCAAATTACATAAATTGATATATTTTAATGGCTACTGGAAACAGAATACTGGCGTCAAAGGCATGCCACTTTTACTGAGGAACTCTTGCATAGTATGATAGTTAATGTTTAGAATAGCAGTATAGTTTGTCTCTGATAGTGAAAGAGTTGTATAATGCATAGATAGAGCTGACCTGACAAGGGTTTATCATTCAATTCATTGGAAACTCCATACATGCAAACAATTAACACAAAGAGCTGTTTTTTCATTTGACTTGCACAATATTTCATTAAACAATTAGAATGGGACAATGTGTATAATATGATGCATAATTAATATATGGAAATCATTACCACAAAACATGATGGTGGCCATTGTAATATCCTGGGGTCTGCTGTTAAAGAATACCACAATGATGACTGAGTCTTAAAGCAAAAACTAAAACAGCAGTCTCAAAGCCTAACAAGCTAAGATCATGAGATCTTAGGGCACATCCACAAATTAACAATTAATTATCACTGTAAAATAGAAGGGGATGCCTTTAAATTGTAAATCCTGTCTCTATAACCACTAGCCATTTAAACGTATTAGATTGATTAGCTAACTAGAATCCCAGCATTAAGGAGCAGGATAGCCTGATTTGAAAAATTGGAGGCAAAGAGTAGAGGGAAGCTAGGCCTACCACACCCTGTATTATTGAACTTCCTAGTGACATCTGGTTGGTTGGTCACTGCTAGAAACAAAGTGCTAGACTTGTGTGGACCCTCGTTATGGTTATTAATTATTTCCATGTTAGGTTTTAAAACAAAAGAATGAATTACAGTCATACATCCATTTATTTAAATCAAAATAGAAAGGCAGAAGTCCTACTATGTTAGCAGAAATCAATTGTTTATGGCAGCATTAGTAAGCTGCTAAAATTCTTTCTATCTGAAGCCAGTTGCATGTATTAAAACTGTATTGTCTGTTCAAAGGAAATACTACATGATGATTTTGCTCACTTGTTCACCCATCAGTTTTTCTTGTTGTACAGGGGGGGAAAGAATTTTCTGTCTCAGATAAAACTCTATAGCTTTTAATGTACAGTTGACAGTTATGGTGGTGATCTAAAATTCTAATGCTTCAATGCCAAAAACTTGATCAAACGTAGTCTCTGAATAAAAGTAGAAGTCTCTGAGAAAAAGTAAAAAGATTGTGGCTAAAATCCTCATATTTTGTATGACAAAGAGGAAAAAAAGAGAAAATGGTTATAATACTGGACTTGAAGTTAGATTTAAGTTAAAATCCTGTGTTTTGCTGTACTGGCTTGTGACCATAAGTATGTAGCTATAAACCTCAGTTCTGCACTTATGAAACAGCAGTAATAGTAGCCCATCTCATAGAATTGTTGTGAGGAGAAATAGAACAACAGTAGTTATTCGAAAATGAAACTATATACTTAGCTGGTCAAAAATGCCACTATAGCTGGGGACAGGCAGACATTCTCCACAAGGTTTTTCCAGGGCAGCTGCCCTCATGTGCCTTCTCTTACTTTGTGAGGTTCTAGTGAACCAGGTTGTGCCACACACACCCTTCTATTTCAAAGGAATGTTATGTGTGCACTGTTTATACAACATTTGTACACCATTTATATGCAGCTAACTTAAAAGCAAATAATTCTATCACATTTAATAAGTATGGTCATTGTGTGTGGATGGGGGGAAGGGGAGAAACTGCAGTTGTATCCCAAGTTGGGAGAAGCCATGTAAAAACCTGGAAATTTAAAAATCAGAACAAGGTGTTCATGAAATTCAGTAACATTTCTATGTCTTATGAATCTGTATCTTAAGTTAACTTATTAATCAATATAATTCAGTGTAATTAGGGCTCTGATTTTTAGGTTAATACTACTTGAGAATAACATTTTGGGAGTATGGAATTCAACTTTCTGTACTATTTATGATCTACCATTTTGATTGCATCCCACCAGCTATGTGTTGTGCTCAGACAGATGCTTGAAACCTCATCATTTAGCAGGTGGCAAAAGCATAAGGTTTATCAAGGATTGGTGGATCACTGTACTCTGGGTGTGTGTGGGGGGGTGTGAATTGAGGGGTCCCAAGTTGTTTAGGTCTGGGAAATAACTTACTGCATTTGATGGATTTTACCTACACATTCCCTTCTGGAGCTTTTTTGTTGCTTTGCCAGCAAGTTGATGCCACATCATGGGAATCTGTATAATAAATGCAAGTTCTCTAGTGCATGTATTTCAATAACAAAGCAGTCTTAAGTCTGAGTCCAGTGGCACCTTTAAGACCAACTCAGTGTTATTCTGGGCATAAGCTTTTGTGTGCATGGACACTTCTTCAGATGCTTTGAAAGCGAAGTCACCAACCATTACATTTAGGTAGCAGGTGTGAGCAAGATGTTGCCAAGAAGGGCCAATTACAGTCCAGATTCATAAGTAACTAAGCAGTAAATAGAGCTAAGACTGGATGAAGGCAATTAGTAGGATGCGTGAATAGTAGCAAATTAACACACAGCATAATAAAAGAGGTTTACAATAAATGCAATAACTGAATGATGTTAGAGATAAGATGTTAGAGATGGAGATAGAGAGATAAAACATTAGAGGTAAGATTGAGATAAGAAACCAATATCTCTGTTAAGTCCTGAGGGTTCCATTGTCTTAGTGTTGCCAATGAACTCAAACTTTGTTCTGCTGCTTCAGACAACATGGCTATCCACCTGAAAGCAGTCTTAAAGCAACAGTACTATTCCCGGTCATAGTTTATGTCTACTTTTTTATTATTATTCATGGTAAACAGGCTGGTTGTATGTGTGCAACTTTCTGAAAGCTCTCTGGAAAACAAACAAAATAGAACACAATTCTAAAATGAAGTGTTTCATAAAACATTAAAGCACATGTCTGTCTAGATCCATTAATCAGTTTTGGAGCCCTATTATACTCCCTTCAATGAGAACACAGATAAGTATATATATATATATATACTTATATATATATATATATATATATATAGGGAATATATATATATATATATATTCTCTTGAGGTTAATTTCATTTCCTTGAGAGTTCCATCCTGTACAAGCAACAGATTATGCAGATGAGGCAGAAGGAATTTTCAAGTGAGAACTGCCTTTAAACAAATATGGAAGTCCACTAGGGATTGTTCTACTGATGGAACCACAAGAGAGTTGCTGCCATTGTTTTCTTACTTGCTCCCTGTGGTTTAGTTCATAATTGTTTCAAGATAAAATGGAATAACGATGGCAGAATTGGTGAAATTAAGACAAAGGGTAAAGGAGAGCCCAAACATACACAGTCAGAATTAAAGTTGTGATTCTTATAAACTGGAATTAAAGGTCAGTCAGTCTTCACTCTAAAAATAGTTAACTCTATTGTATTAGATTATGTGATTTCCAAGTGTTTTAATAGGAAGACTCACTACAAAATGTAACCATTTTTACTGGGCCGCATTTGAGGACACATTAACTAATCTAGAAGGCATAGTCCTCTTGGTCATTACGTACATGGCAGTTTTCTGATAGTTGTTCCAACAGTAGTATTGTTTCACCAGTTTTCATTCATAACTCAGGATGTGAACAGTATCATCAAATTGCACAGAAAATGGTTTTGGGATGGGGGCAGCCAGACAGTGCATACCAATCCAATTCCAATTTCATGTGGGTAGCTATGTTGGTAAGCAGTAGAAAAGCAATATTTGAATCTTGTAGCGCCTTACAGATCAATTAGATTTCCAAGGTAGACGTTTTCTAAAATCTAAGTCCCATTGATCTAATCTGTTGCATGTGTAATGTTCCAACAAGTTGCAGGGGGATTATGATGACCTCTGCATACTGACTATGATGTTAGTAGTCACCCATCCAAATACTATCCAGGACCAACCCCACTTAGCTACTACTGAGATCTCACAAGATCAGGCTAGCCTTGGCGATTCAGGTCAGGTGTTTAAAGTGCTATATAACTCAAATATGACTAATTTGAGTCCAAAGTACAGAAAACTCCTTGAGATATCTATTTTTGACCTGGAGTTACAACAAAATTCTATCCTTTGACTACATCTTTTTGCTTTCTATCAATTGAATCACTGGGGGATACAGGGATACTTAATGTGGAAAATGATCTGCATTAAAAGTCTCTGATTAGCTATTCTAAGGTATTACCTTTAAAGTAACTTTTTAACAAGGTAAAACTGATAGAACTGAAAATCCTATTAAAAATTATTCTCTCCTCCTTCATTCTCTTCCATCAATTTCCCAATGATGATGGGGATGGAAGAGTTAATCTCATAAATATTTATCTCAAACTTAACTAATATTTCCTGTCAACTGGCTCTTTCTGTACAGTACAACCTGTTTAGCAGTGTTTCAAAGAGACATCCATAAAATGTATTTTTTTTTAAAAAAGTAGATCCTTATGTCATCTACTCTGTAATATTAAAAATTCTGACCCAAGAGTATGAATTCAATAGGATCTCTTTAAAATTCCATAGTGAGTTTTTTTAACTGAAGTCTGTCAAACTTTTATCCAGCATCATGTTTTTATATATATATTCTCTCTCTCCCTACCCCTTTTCTGAGTGTATGTTGGACGTGGTTTCCTTTTGTTCCAGAAATTGCCGCTGTTTCTTCTTCAATAACACCACTCTCTTCCATCAGTTCTTTTGAACTCTTCAGAATAGTCAAGACCCTCTTGGCTTTCTTTCTCTACCTCTCCAAATGAAAATATATCAGTTTATTTGATATCCCTGTCCTTGTGAGCAGAGGTCACATCTAGAAATAATATGACCAATGAGACAATTTTCCAGTACTGTCTTATCTGAAATGACTGATAATCTTCCTTTGCTTGCTGTTTTTTTTTTTTTTTAAGTGAGTGGAGAGGGAGAGACACCATTTATTTTAAAAAAGAAAAGAATTCCATTATAAAAAATACTATCATTCTGAAACTTGGCAACTTCATTTTATAAAACTTGAACTACCCTTTCCAATAACTTGAAATTTAAATTTTTAAAGATCACATCTCTGCTGTGTTTGCATTTGAAAAAGTCAGGAATGCATTATTCATTCTCCTCCTAGTTGGGTTCACTCTACAATGTGTGATGATTAAAGATTTAGTGGTGTGGGAATGATATATCAGAGAGCTCCTTCATTCCACCTCATGTTGACTGGAGTGACTCATCAGAAGGTCAGGCAAGTTTATCTCTTTGCTTCACTACCACAACTGGCCAGTAGAGATCTCTGCAGAATGGGGAGGCCACCCCCTGAGTATATTGAGAATAACTGAAGGATTCTTTAAAAAATGACTAGGTACTGATTTATAGCCTGACTTTCTTGCTGAAACTCAAGGCACATTACAAAAAAATGAAATTTTCTAAGATATCCAATAAGCAATGCACCAGGACAAGAATTACAGAATTAGAAAAGAATGCAACCCCCCAGCCCCCCCCCCAAAACCCTAAGGCATGGTATACCACAACCAATGCAGAAATGGGTTACAAAGGTAGAAGACAAATGCACTACAAGCAAGATTATACATACAATGGACTTGCCAGGAGACTATAATTCTGTTTCCTTATAAAAGCATGTTCCTGAACTATTCCATTTATTACAGTTCTAATCCCTTTGTAAAGAATATATCCCTGAATTTTTCTGTTTTGCACATTCTACAGAAATATAGAAGCATAGGTTCCTTCCTGACCTCTTTAGGCAAGATATTCCAAAAGGTGGGAACCACAATAAAGAATGGGTGTGAACAAGCAATTGCCATTCTTACCCATTTGCAGAGTGGCACCTTCAGAAGGACTTGCTCACATAAGCAAAGTTGTTGTGATGGGGTGTAACAGGAGAGGCTTTGTAGATGATAATTGAAACTGGTAACTGATAATGGACTAAAATTATACTAAGAGAAACCTGTTACTACTACATTACCAGTGGCCAAGTTGAATGGCTTTTTATTTTAGTTGTACATTCTAGCACAGGTTCTCAGAAATTGTCTGTCCTTTGGTCATCTGAAACACACACATTCTGTTACCTTTCAGGAGCACTCAGCCTCATATGCCAAGTACTTTAAAAGGAAAAACAGAATCAGTTTCCCCACGTGAACTATGTTGTACCCCACTCTGAGCCTATTTGCATGAAGGGTAGGCTAAAAATCAAATTAATCAAATGAAATCAATCAACTAAGGAGGCTCCAAAGCATGGAAGAACTCAGGAAGAGCCCTGAGAGTTTGTCCCAGATGAGTGGAATCAGGTGGATTCCCCCAGAAATCAGCAAGTGAGTTGGATGTCTGAGTCAGTACTGTAAAGAGGACGATAAGCCCCCAAATACCTCAGTGGCCTTATTGACTCTTCCATTTGCAGATTAAGGTTCAGAAGCTGCAGCACAATAGAGGCCAACTATGCAGAAGTAAGATATACAAAAATAAAGCAGAACAATATTATTCTTGAGGCTACTCAGGGGTATCTCAGGACTCCAAACTCTCGACCTGAGTTCGATCCCGGAGGAAGCTTGGTTCAGGTAGCCAGCTCAAGGTTGACTCAGCCTTCCAAGGTCGGTAAAATGAATACCCAGCTTGCTGGGGGGAAAGTATAGATCAGGGGTGGCCAATGGTAACTCTCCAGATGTTTTTTGCCTACAACTCCTATAAGCCCCAGCCATTGACCATGCTGGCTGGGACTGATGGGAGTTGTGGGCAAAAAACATCTGGAGAGCTACCGTTGGCCACCCCTGGTATAGATGACTGGGAAAGGCAATGGCAAACCACCCTAATTAAAAGTCTGTCATGAAAATGTCATGATGTGATGTCACCCCAGAGTTGGAAACAACTGGTGCTTGCACGGGGTACTACCTTTACCTTTTTATATGCCAACTGCACTGGTTACCAATTGAGTATTGAATCCACTTCCAGGTACTGGTATTGACCTTTAAAGCCTTGCGTGGCCTGGGACCAACATACCTCTTCCCATATGTGTCTTGGAGAGCCTTGTGCTCTGCTGACCAAGATCTGCTGGTTCTCCCTAGCCCGAGAAATGTCTGTTTAGCCTTGATCAGGACCAGGGCTTTCTCTGCCCTGGCCCCAGCCTGATGGAACATTCTCCTGAGTGAGATCAGGGCCCTATGGGGCCTTTTACTGTTCCACAGGACCTGTAAAATGGAGCTGTTCTGCCAGGCCTTTGGCTGAGGAGGCAGATGTCCAATTAAACAGTATCGGCCTCCCCTGCTGGCCCAGAGCATATAAATTTCAGAGTTTGGAGATTGTAGGCATAACATCTGTAAGCTGTTTTCAAATTATTAATATTTTTAATTATTTATTGTTGTATATGTTGTGATTCTGAAAGGCCTAACTAATTGTTGTGATCCACCTTGAGCCCGCTTGTGAGGAGGGCAGAATATAAATTTGAAAAATAAATAAATAAATAAATATGCAGGAGTTTGACAATGCTGTCATGGTCTTGGCCTATGAATTTGAGCCATCAGATGCTAAGCAAAATGGCATATGAATAAAAGAAGGAACTCTTTCCCGTTTAAAGATGAGTATCCACTGGATCAGCTGACACTGGGAATTATGTATAATTTATGTACTTATATTACCTTGCAGTTTTTAGACTCATTTCCTCTGCTACCATGCATTTCTTCAGTGAATGCATCTTTGATTGCACGTTATTGTCTGGACTGAGTAGGCTGATTGGGGATGGGCATGGGGATGGTGGGCAGAAGGTACTGCCTTGGGTTGGACAGTTAGACAAGATAGTTCTTCTGCAGGTTCTAGTTCTGGCTCTCAGCATCCCTGATTGTGATGTTGGTCGTCTGGGATGGGAAGACAGTGGCCCCATCAGGCCATTTTGTTTAGTGCATGGCAAGAGCTTTAACATAGAACAAATAACTGGAGAAAAAAAGATCCATCTTTTGTCAGGGGTGCCACTAAAGATTTCAGTAGAGGTGAGAAGATGTCAGCGATTGGGTAAATATCTGCAGTGTTATCCACAAAGAAAACATTAAAAAAAAAGTAAACAGAATTGAATCTGGGTTGTTTGCATGTCACTTACATAGTCCCCTTCAATGTCAGTAGTCAACCACAATCTATTTTTTAAAAGTATTGATGTATCACTAACTATACCATACTAAGAACTAACAAGCAATGAAGTGCAGATAGATAGCATCCAAGCAAAGAGGATGACTCTGATGTGCATCCATTTTGATTGTTTGTTCATTTCTAGTCTACCTATCACTGAAGCTCAAGGTGGATTACATTTTTAAAAGAAATACCACAAAACAGTATAATATTGGCCCAAAATGCTGATCTGATTGCAGCCCAGGTCTCCCAGTGTAGCATAGGTAGCTCTAGGAATCACTGGTAACTCTACAGTAAAAACATAGAGTTTCTGGCAATTCCTAGAGCTACCTGTTGTCCCTTCTGGGGATGGCTCTAGAAAATGCCAAAAACTCTTATACAATAGACTTTCCAGGGATTTCTATAGCTACCTTATCACTTCCAATTTTTTACTGGAAGTTTTTTACTAGAATTGACAAAATGTCATGACCCCTAATGGCTCTACCACAACCCTCCTGCTGGTTGTTAGGCACAGCATGTCAACACTAGGTATAGTCCAGGCATGCATTTACCAACTGATCTGATTTGTTTCTGAGAACTAAGTCACTGTTAATCCTGATTTGGGGCTATTCCATCTCATGTACTATTAATACCATTCTTTAATGTACTTGATGTATCTAGGGGTTCCTATGCCCGTCCCATGTGGTGTGCACACGCCCTATGCATACGATTCAGGCTCTGAAGCTCAGTCTCTAAAGCTGAGATGTGATGCTGATCTGTCAGATGACAGTAGGGTTACCAGCTGGCCTGCATGGAAGGGGGGAAAGTGTCCTGTTCCTTTAATAGAGGCATCCAATGTGGAAATGAGAAACTGAACTTTTTCATGGCCTGAAGATAAATAACATCTCATTAAGCCTCTGTTAGAAGGACAAGACATTTTTCTATAGGGTGGTTAAGAACCCTAAATTACAGTGCTTTGAACTTATAAGGATTAAGAAATCTCAGCAGCTTTTCAAGACCACTGAACAGTAATAAGAAGGAGGGAAAGAAATAAAGAAAATAAAGGATTAAGAAATAGGTAGTGATGTTGTTGCATATTGGGAAAACCACAAAAACAGCAAAGTTAATGTATTTTTTATAGGAACAGCCAAATTTTCTCAGATAGTAGCCAGAATTTTGAGTTCCTTGGAGTTCTACATCAGGCTGGATTTCATTAAAAAAAAAGGACAGGGGAAGGAAGAGAGTGTGACTGAAGACCTCAGAGTCTGTAGCCCTTTTGAAGTGCAGACTTAGAAGTTATATATTGTTTCCTCCCTTTTTTCTTTTTCTTTTTTTGAATTCTTACATGCTGTATTCTGGTCATAAAAGGCTTTCAAGGCAGTTCATAACATTAACATTGATTTTAAAAATTAAAATCTTATAACCAATATCAAATTTAAAATAAAAACCAATAAAAGATCTTATGAGGCAGCTTGTATGGGCTCTAGCTTATTTGCTTTTTAATTATATGTCTTAATTACCTTATAAATTATATGTTTTAATTATGATAAGAGATTAATTTTGGGATCTTGACTGAGTTGGGAGTGAGGTGGGTACAGGGTTGCCAGGCCACAGCCAGCAATCCGTGAGAGATATTTGGGAGGAGTTTCAGCACTATTTCATATTTATCTCAGTTACCTGGGTGGTCTATTGCTATTTGCACTATCAGTGGAATGGTGGTAAACACCCAGGCAATATTCAGAGTTCAGAAGTATGTGTTTGTGTGTTTCTGTTTCAAGGAAGAGGTCTGGTGTGGTCAAGCAAGTTTTTTTTCTGTTCCTCCTACCTCCCTTTCCTATGTTGTCACTAGGCTTCCCAAGTTCCCGATGGGGGCAGGGGTTACCCCAATTTTGGGGCCTTCAACCCACCACCCCATAATGGGTTGGCAGGAGAGTCCTACCCTGAAAAGCACTATACATACCACTAAAGTATATATCTTGGCATCATCATGATCCCTGGATAACTAGGATCAAATATGAGTAACATTTAAGGGGACATCACTTTTCCTGTGTATGGGAGAGGTTTTAAATCATTTGTGTTTATTGTTTGGAAATATCTATTATCTTTAACCAATTCACTGGTTCTAAACACAGAATGGCTCTTATTTAAAGGGATCCACAGATCCTTGTATTTGATGTGTAAAACAGTTGTACAGTCCTTTTGCTTTAAATAGGAATAATGAGTTGCTGATTAGCAGTATAGCTATCAAACTGTAACTATAACAAAGGCTCCTATAATGCTAAGGGCATCATCATTCCCTGTGTGGCCTGCAGGAATCTCTGTAGGGTTCAAAGGAACCCTTTGTTTCTCTCTTGCCCTAGTAGACAGTTCACCAATGCAAGCTGGGGAGGGGGAGATATTTATTTTTAATAGATGTATACCTTGCTTCTGCCCTCAGAGAAACAACCTTGTGAGGTGGACTAGGGAGAGAGAAGTTATTGGCATTTTGGCTTCATCTGCACTTTGACTTCATCCACACCACTGCACACTGCAGAACCATTGTACAACAGCAGCTCCCCCCCCCCCGCTCCCCCATGTGGACAAGGCTGTCCAGTTGCAAAGGACTGCAAAACCAATCAAAATGGAATTACTCCAGAGAGCTTTTGGGGCAGCCTAAGCCTGGCCAAAGGAAGAATATCCTCCAAATTGAACACATGATATTTTTAGATTGGTGTTTTAATGTGGGTTTAATATATTTCATGTTTGATGTTTTAATGTTTAATTTATTTATATAATTTTTTAAAAGTGTGTGTGTACACCCACACATATGTGCACATGCATATATTGACCCACCTTGGGTCCTGAGTTCCTCAGGAGAAAGGTGGGCATTCAGATTTTTTAAAAATAAATTGTTAATGTGCAACAGCAGCACAATATTCCATGTTGCTTGGGTGCAACCTTTGAATGGTAGAAAGCCAATTAAAACCTGTCTCTTTTCTATCAAAAGCCACTACCATTCAACTGAATACTTTACATGAGGAGGAGATTGACAACCAAGCCAACATGCTCAGCTTCAGCCTCTGTCTGCTTCTAACCTGTGTTAAATAACCTCTGCAGATGGGTCCATTTATTGTGTATTCCACAGAAATGTCTGCTTTGGAAAGCTATATTCTCACACACCAGTTTCTTAAATACATGCAATTTAAGTATCAAAACTTCTAGAATTGCTTATTTACCTTTGTTTCTAAGTATGGACAGATTCACCCATAATTCCCCCCCCCCCCCCAAGATTTAATGGATGCAGTCTCTCACATGTCTGCATGCCCAGAAAAAAAAAGGGATAATGTCATCATTCACTGTTCTCATTCATAATTGATGTAGGTTCTATAATTCATTCTATAGCAGTGGTCAGGGCTGGTGTGTGAGAGGGCTGAATGCCAGCTTAGCCACTACTAAGTGTTGGCTGAAGTGGGAGAAGATTCCCTGCTGTGGCTAGAGGGCATTGTTTGGCTGCAG
Source organism: Heteronotia binoei (assembly GCF_032191835.1). NCBI lineage: Eukaryota > Metazoa > Chordata > Lepidosauria > Squamata > Gekkonidae > Heteronotia > Heteronotia binoei. The sequence continues at coordinate 229,799,645 of NC_083223.1, read as the reverse complement.
TGGAGGCAGCAGGTGGGCAGACACCACAACAGGAGGGTAAGCAAAAGCCCCCTGCAAGGGCGGGGGTGGAGGTTCCAGCAAATGACAGTGTCAGCTCCTGTGTGGTGCTACTGGCCACTCTCTAAGTGTGATGCCTGCTCTACACACTCTCATCCTGAGCCTACCTTTATCACAGTCTGCCTTTGGGTGATGATGGTGAAGGCTATGGAGTGGGGGCAGAAGAGACTGGATAGTACAGGCCCCTGTTGCTACTTTGTCATGTCAGACTTTCATATCTGCATGAAGACAGTGAATAACTGCATACTGCACAGCACATGTAGAGTCCAAATTGTTGTATCATCTTAGCTTTTCAGTTGGTAATACCAGGTTATCATTTTGAGGGGCATAGGGCCAGCACTGTGTTCAGGCACAGAGGTGCAAATGTGTTACTTCTTATAATCTGGTAGGCAGTAAGTGAAATCATTAGAGCTCTGGAGCTTTGTGCCAGTTAGCACTATCATTCAGCAACATCCAGCATTGCAAAGCTGCTGAAATGCCTTTAGACAGATGAAATATTCAGACTCTGGTAGTGTATACTAAATATTGTATGTGTCATGTTCAAAAATGAACATAAGGGATTTTTTGAAAAAAAAGTTGAGCAACAAAGGAAGCACATTAATATAGTCAGAGATGAATTTACTCTGGCAATTACAGTGAAGTGAAATTCCTCCTGTCATAGGTCATTTGGATCTTGTTGACTGTAGGGATGTAAGGTTTAAACATTTAGCCAGACAAACTGGTGCTATTTTAAATTTGTGTTAGCCTTATTTGCTTGAGTTGCAACTGCTCTCCAGTCCCAAATCTGTTAAAATGTCCACCTGTCCCTTTAACCCATTAATGGCATTTACTGTTGCAGCCTGTGAATAGGCAGCCATTCATTTAGAAAAATCAGTCTTCTTAATAGGCACACACTTTGAATAATTAACTATGTTCAGTCAACTAATTTTTTGCTTCTCCTATACATATTGTTGCTGTAGTTACATTATTATGTAAGTTCAGTGTCTACAGTACCTATTCCACTCATTATACACCTGCATATTATATACATCAGACAGACAGACAGATAGATAGTTAGGGTGGATCCAGCTATCCTAAGGAACCTTCCTCCAGCTTAAGGAGCCTTGTTCCAACTTCAGTCGCCCTTTCTTCAATGGATGAAATACTTAAATTGTAGGCAGGGGCATTAGGCTTGGGAAAAGCTTCAAACTTTGCTCAGTGCAGTGGCTGGGCAATGGCAGGATCGATCCCAAAAGTAGGGATGTGTTTTTAGATATTAACCAATCAAACATGAAAATGTCTTGTTTGTTAATACAGTTATTATAACTAACCCAAATTTGCAGGGGTGGGGAAAGAATAAAAGTAAAGGTAGTCCAAGCACCAGTCGTTTCCGACTTTGGGGTGACGTCACATCATGATATTTTCACGGCAGATTTTTTATGGGGTGGTTTGCCATTGCCTTTCCCAGTCACCTACACTTTACAACATATGGTTTACTTGCCCTCACCACCAAGAATGAATGGTGATGCCAGGAAGGCAGATAAAAAGATGCATTTCGCCGCCCCCCCCCCCCCCCCCCCACGTATTGACAGAAAGGCAGGCAGCACTGTTGACTTGGAAGAGGAGTCACATCTCCTCCCTATACCTTTTGGATTATCTGTGCCTTCTTAATGTGCATGGACTATAAAAAAAGAAAGGCAGATAGGACCAAACTAGACAAATATGAGAAATTGGGGCTAAGGATCTAAAATCTTTAATTTTCCTTAAAAGTAGCCATGAGGACTCTAGGGAGGGTCATTTGGGCAGGCTTTTTAACCTTTCCCCTTTCCCCTTTTCTAATAAAAAAGCAACTGCCCTCAAATTACTTGCCTCAGTTGCGGGGGGGGGGGAGGGGGGGATAAGCCACCTTTTAAAGTTAATTGACCTAAGGAGAAACGTGACAGGGAAATCATTTGATCAGGTGTAGAAAATCCAGAAGTTCTCAGTTTTTAACAGAGTAAGTGGGTGGGAGGCACTATCTCTGCCCCTCCTGTACCACAACTGATTGTGATCTGGTTCCTGAAGCATTTTCCTCCCAGTCAAGTTCATGTGTGGCTTAGCTTTTTTTGCCCATGTGCTCCATTAGTGCTTAGAAAGAGGTTTCCCTTCATTCTCACCAGCTGCCAAAAGCCTTGTTTTCCTCAGTCTGTGTGAGGTTTTTTTCATTATTTTTAATACTGAGTTGTTTTCTTCTTTCTGTCTAAGAGTCCATTGGGAGGGGTTCAGTCCCTAGATAGAGGATAGGTTATAGTTGGGAAAGGAAATTTGTTTCCTGTTAAAACAAAAATGAGTATAATGAAAACAGAGAGAATGAAAATAAGTTAAAACACCAAGGGGAAAAAAGTGTACTTGCCTAAACAGACTTTTGGGTAAGGACATGTACTGATCGCTGATCCATCAAAGTCAGTATTGTTTGCTCAAACTGACAACAGCTTTCCGGGATCTCAGGTGTGGTCTTTCATATTATAGCCTACTTGATCCTTTTAACTGCAGATGCCAGGGGTTGAACCTGAGACCTTCTGCATTCAGAGCAGATACTCTACCACTGAGTCATGACCCCCCCCCCCCGAAAAGGCAGGGGTGTGCACACAAGAAGCAGCTTCATTCTCCCTTTAGAGGACCAGGAAGCAAAGTTTGATACCAATGGAATCCCAGATTCTATCTTTTTTACTGCTTCCATATTAGTAAATGGTTGGCATTCACTCCTATGGAGTGGGGGGACTTAACCACTGTACTTAGGGCAGGCCCAGCGCTAGAGTTTCCAGCGTCCCAAGCTGGATCTCGCTCCTCCGCCCCTCCATAGCTAAATTTGCATGCACGCGCAGATGATGTCATGATGATGTCACTGTCACACACACCCCTCGACTTTGCAGAGGCCGCCTGAGCCTCAGGAGGCCTCCTCAAAGTCCCGAAGGCAGTGGGCGTGTCTCGAGTGTGCTTGCTGCCATGCCCCTCACTTTGCTGAGGCCGCCTAATACTCCAGAAGCCTTGGCAAAGTCAGGATGGGAGCGGGGCATGGGGAGAGGGGGCGCCTTGTGGCACCCCTAGGCCAAGTGGCGCCCCAGGTGGCCGCTACTTGGCCTACTCCCACATGCCGACCCTGACTTAGGGACAGTCTTTCAATGACTGAAGAACCTGCTATCCTCTCCTGAAATTGGACAGCCTTTTACTTTCTGACAGGGATAATGCAGAGGAATGCAATTAGTCTTTGCACACAGTTGACCTGCTGCAACTGCCTGAGTCTTTTTGGTATATGAACCTCACTCTGCACACACATGCATGCACACAGCGCTGTGGTAGTGCACAGATCATCAATTGATGAATCCATCACATGCTTGTCCTCAACTGCTAACTGAATGGCAGAAACTATGGCTGTTTTCGCAACACAGCATGGGCGTTTTTGCACTGACCTTAATCAGCAGCGACGCCCCTCTTCACCACGCAGGATCGGCGTGGATTTCGCACTAATTGCCGCGGAGCACCCGGAAGAGCCAGAAAGTCCCGCGGCTTTTGCGGCGCAAACGGAAACCGCCAAAAACTGGGTGCTCCGCGGCAATTAGTGCGAAATCCGTGCCGATCCTGCGTGGTGAAGAGGGGCTTCGCTGCTGATTAAGGTCAGTGCAAAAACGCCCATGCTGTGTTGCCTCTAGAGAAGTCTCGAAGTAGAACTTCAGAGGAACTCTAGGCAACAAAAACAAAAACACCTGGGTGGCATCAGCCACTGATAAAGTGCAATGCATATTCTTTCTGGCTGTATCCAATGCCCTGATTCAAATATATATTCCATCCTGAAGATTTGTAGCATATTACAAGAGACTGAAAAAAGACACATCCCACAAACAAATATAATGGCTGAATTTATCCATCCCACTCAGCTAGGGGTAAGCATGTTGCATTGACACAGGGCACATCCCACTAGCACAAAAGGCTCCTCCATCAGCAGGACATACTTTGCACCAAATGTGACTCACTGCTCATAGGTGGGTAACATAGTTGGATTCTACCCTTTATATCCTGCTAACTTTTTCTTAATAGAGCTGATAACACGATACTACAGCATTTCCTGGCTTTTTACAGTCTTAGTGCTGTCATTAAAAGCCAGGCCAAATAGAAAGGTGCTGCAGAAATGCTGTAAATCAGGGGTGTCGAACTCATTTGTTATGAGGGCCAGATCTGACCTAAATGAGAACTTGTCAGGCTGGGCTGGGCCATGTTGGACCTGGTCATGTATGTACCTATTTAAGATTAGGCAGCAGAGGTATAAACTTTTTAAAGGACACAAACACAACTAATTTTTTTTTAAACTTAAAATAAAACATGGACTTAAAACATTAGCACTTACTGGTTTTAAAGGTGCGTTCTTTGTATTTCCCCTATGGGATCCAGGGAACTGGGCAAAGGAAGTTTTGGCTCTTTCCCTCCCTCCCCCGGGGGACCAGGAGGGGAAGGAGATTCAACCAATGGAGATAATTGAAGTTTTGCTCTGTAGCTCCTGTGTGATTGAGCAAGCCTTGCAAAGCAAGCTATTATGCAGAAGGAAGCAAGAGAGAGGGAGAAGGAAGCAGAGAAAAGTCAGTTGCTCAGGGCCTGATAGAAGCCCTCTGGGGGCCTGGTTTGGCCCCTGGACCACATGTTTGACATCCCTGCTCTAAATGCTTTTTCTCCTTTGTGGTGGTGTTTTCTTTGAAAATGTTGACTGCTGCCTGGAAATCTTGTGGTCCAGGCAAAGATTCCTGTTTGGCCTGTTTGGATAGCTCATCTCCTGTTAGCCCCCACCGCAATCTTCATCCTTTGCAGGTTTAAGAAAAGCCCCAATTGGCTAAACAGGTGTGATGTATTATCTACTCCAGGGTCTTTTGGGCCTGGATCATAATTGGCTGCAGTTATAATCACTGCATTCATTTCCTTGCCTCTGCATAAGACCTACCAGTCATCATCATTATAATACCTAACATTTTAATAGTACTTTGGAGTATTGAAGGCTCTGCACATCTATTAGCTCAATAAAACTTTCAGCAGTGCTGTCAGGATTATCCCCATTTTGCAAATAGTTGAAACTGAGGGAAAGAAGGAGACTTGCCTAAGCCCACCTAGAGAATGCTGGAATATGATGATCTGCAACTCAGTCTTCCTCTTTCAATGTTCAGTTATTTAGCTACTGTGGTGGGAGGACATGTCTCAGGGAAAGAACATCTGCTTGGCATATGGATAATGCCCAGTTCAATCCCCGGCATCTCCAGTTGAAAAGATCAGGTAACAAGTGATCTATACCTGAGTCCCTGAAGACTATGACCTTGTCAGAGTAGGTAATACTGACCTTGATACACCAGTCTGATTTGATATAAGATAGTTCCATGTGTTCATTGTCATCTTTAAGGGTTTTTTTTAATAGTGGGATCAGAAGGTGTCAATGGACTTAATTGTTCAGTAGTTTGCAATGGCACACCTATGCATGGTACTTCAGGTGCAGCCTGCAGGTTTGTTGTTGTTGTTGAAACAGGGTTTGAATTCATATCCTTCATAGAGGCAGTCATTGGGCAATTACATCCAGGGTGGGTGCGTGGGAATAGGTGAGGTACGTGGCTGCCTAGGGTGCTACCCCGCCTGGAGCACCACCAGGCACCCCTTACTCCCCCTTGCCCACACAGAGCACTCCACGCTGCACAGTGCACTGCATTCTTTGGAGCCGGCGCCTGGCTGCTTTCAGTGGCACCTTTCCATGAAGCCTCCAAGGAAGCCTCCAAAGAGCGTAGTTCAGGGAGGAAACAGCGGTGCAGGAGCACTCTTGTGTGCCACCTATCGATCTCTCATCCTTCACTCGTCCCCCTGCACTATGACATCACTTCCGGTGACATGCAATAGGCTCCAAAAAGGGAGCTTGCGGGGGTGGGGGGGGGCATGGTTTAGAGGTCTGCCTTGAGATGCAAAACCTCTAGCGCCAGGGCTGATTACATCCTGACTCATCATGTTGCGTTAAAAGCTTCTGCTATGCTATTAGCAACTCAGTCAAATAATGTCTGTTGATTTTTAAGTCATTCATGAATGGGATGTATCACTGGCTTCTAAAATTTCAAAGTCTTTCTAGTTAGCCTTATCAATAGACTCATTGTGCCAGATAAAAAAAATCTTAGGTAAATTGGAAGATTCTAAAACATGTTGTACAATGGTAGGTACTACTGAGTTTTTAAAATTAGTGGTATACTTTCCATGAATTAACTATTATTAGTAGTATACTAAGTAGTATACTACTAATAATAGTTAATAGTTGATTCGTGGAAAGTGCTACTGAGTTTTTCAAATTAGTGAGTAGTATATTACTTAGTAGTATGCTACTAATAAAAGTTAATAGTTCATTTGTTGGATGATTTGATTATGAGATTTGTTTATTTGTTGCAGTAGCTGCAACATAACAATTATTAGTTCAGTGTATGATGTCTCTGTATGTGCAAGCTGCTGTGAATACATGTAGACTATATTCTCAATATATCAAAAATGTACAGTGAAATCATATGCAATGAAGTTACTGAACTTATCTCAGTGTTCATTGAATTAGTAGTTGTATTAATGTACTGAAACTGAACTAACCTATTACAACTTTTTTAATTTTCTATTTATTTAAATATGTATATATTTTCTCCCTGATGGTGACCCAAAGTGGCTTACAATACAAACAAACAAAAGGCAAGAAACAGACAGGAGAAGGGGGAGGCATCTGAGGGAAAAGCAGATCCATCCTCCGCCCCTTTGCCAGATCTTTTCTATGCCCTCCAGGCAAAGTGCTCATGTCCAAGGCCCTTTATTTCATTTTTTTTAAAGAATACTTCATTTATGTATTGCCTGTCTCCCCAGTGGGGGACTCAAAGAATCACCCAAAATAAAAAAGAGCCAGTTTGGTGTACTGTTAAGTGTGCAGGCTCTTATCTGAGAGAACCAGGTTTCATTCCCCACTCCTCCACTTGCAGCTGATGGAATGGACATAGCTCTCGCAAGAGTTGTCCTTGAAAGGGCAGGTTCTGGAGAGCTCTCTCAGCCCCACCTACTTCACAGGGTGTCTGTTGTGGGGGAAGAGGATAAAGAAGATTGTAAACTGCTCTGAGACTCTGATTAAGAGAGAAGGACAGTGTGTAAATCTGTGGTCTTCTTCTTCCTTTCCTCAATTTCCCGCACCCCCCCCCCCCCTCAGAACAGCAACCCCGTGAAGCAGGTTAGTCAGGGGGATTATCAGTGACCTTCCATGGTAGAGTAGGGATTTAAGCCTGGTTCTCCCAGACCTGGCCTGGCACCAGTACACCAGTACACCATGCTTGCAGTGTTGAGATTTTGCCTCTCTAGTCATACTGCAAGAATCCTTTCTAAATCCCTTCAGAGCCTGCTTCAGTGGGGAGGGCGGAATATAAGCCAAATAAATAAATATACCACCTCATACTAGAATTATCAAATGCTGGTTCGCCTTGTCATGAATATATTTATTTTAGCATAAATATCTGCATGGCATGGAATGAGGCATCTCAAGCTCCTCCCACATGCAGTTATGTGCAGAACCCCAGTGTTCATAGTCGAGAGAGATGGGGTAGTCAACACTCTACCAAGAGAACCAGAACGACTACCAGCTGAAGGCAGAGAAAGCAGAAATAAACTACGTATTTCAACACATAAAAATGGGAATTAAAAAGAATTGAAGGTAGTGAAATAGCTGTGGTACACTGAAATGAAAATGAAAACAAAGTTACCTGCTTTTATATGCTTTAACTATATGTTTAAGAACTAATTCCCATTGTAGAATGTTGCTGTAACCAGGCCATTACTACTGCAAGTCTGAGACTCCAGGGTCCTGAATCAGGCTAAAGTTAGGGCTGAGTTACTCAAGACTGTGAAGGAAAGAGACCTCAGAGGGAATAGGATTCTGCAGCTTGAAGTCTATGGTTGGACCAGCGTGGCTTACCTTTACCCAGTCAGTACAGCAGTATCTCCCGCTGGTGTACTTTAAGTGAAATCTTAGCTTGAATTCCAATTTCAGCTGCCAGCTTTATTTGCAAGTCCCATTTTATTTTCCCAGATCCATTAAGAACTTAAAATCTTCTCTTCATGGTTGAAATTTGATAGAGGCATTTTCTGATACATCCTGGTTCTGACAATGCTCTGCATATGTTATCCCACAGCTACAAGGGAAGGGAGTAGAATGCATGGGCAGCATAGACTCATAGAGCTGCAAGGGATCTCCACAAGGCAGGAAATTCACAAATACTTCCCCTTCACACCCCCAGTGACTCCTCCTCCATGCCCAGAAGATGGCAAAAAAAACAAACAAACCTCTAGGCTCCCTGGCCAAATCAGCCTGGAGAAAATTGCTTCCTGACCCCAAAGTAGCAATCAGCATTTCCCTGGGTGTGTAAGAGAGGACCATGAGTTCTAAACACTGATGCAACCCTTCCAGCCCTCCCTCTCATGATCTGCCTAACTGTCAGATGCTGTCATTGCTGGCATTGCTGTCAGATGGCCATCTAGCCTATGTTTAAAAACTTCCAAAGAAGGAGAGCCCACCACCTCCTGAGGAAGTCTGTTCCACTGAGAAACTGTTTTAACTGTCAGGAAGTTCTTCCTAATGTTTAGCCAAAAACTCCTTTGATTTAATTTCAACCTGCTGGTTCTGCTCCGACCTTCTGAGGCAACAGAAAACAACTCCACACCATGCTTTATATAACAGCCCTTCAAGTAGTATAAGATGGTGATCATATCACCTCTCACTTGTCTCTTCTCCAGACTAAATATATCCAGCTCCTTCAACCTTTCCTCATAGGACTTGGTTTCCAGACCCCTCACCATAGGGTTGCCAAGTCCAATTCAAGAAATATCTGGGGACTTTGGGGGTGGAGCCAGGAGACTTTGGGGGTGGAGCCAGGAGACATTGGGGCGGAGCCAGGAACAAGAGTGTGACAAGCATAACTGAACTCCAAGAGAGTACTGGCCACCACATTTAAAGGGACAGCACACCTTTTTAAATGTCTTCCTTCCATAGGAAATAATGAAGGATAAGGGCACCTTCTTTTGGGGCTCATAGAATTGGACCCCCTGGTCCAATCGTTTTGAAATTTGGGGGATACTTTGGGGAGAGGCACTAGATACTATATTGAAAATTTGGTGCCTCTACCTCAAAAAAACAGCTCCCCCAGAGCCCCCGAAACCTCCAGATCAATTCCGCATTATACCCTATGAGAAGACATTTCCCTCTCCACCCCCCGCCCCCCCCTTTCTGGGAAATCTGATGCAGGGGACAGAACTCACTCACCTCCGGAGGTGCAAAGGCACATGGTCCTTTGGGGGCGTGGCTGGGCTCCCCTCCCTTCACCGGCCAGCTGACTGGGGGCGGGAAGCAGCCTGAGAAAACGGAAGAGCTCTGGCTGCTGCGATCGGGGCTGGGTGGGAAGGGCTGCCGTTCTCCCCCCTCCCCTCCCCCCGCTTTCCCTTTTATGGCCAGCGGGGGGAGGAGGCTCCAAATCGGGAGTCTCCAGGCCTAGCGGGGGATTTGGGAACCCTACCTCACCATCTTCATTGCCCTCCTCTGGACACATTTCACCTATATCCTTCATAAATTACGGTGCCCAAAACTGAACAGAATACCCTAGCTGAGGTCTACCCAGATTAAAGTGATACCATCACTTGCCATTATCTGGAAACCATACTTCTGTTGATGCAGCCCAATCGCATTTGCCTTTTCAGCTGATGCACCACATTAGCTAAGGCTGACTCATGTTCATCTATGTGTATATGGATAATCCAGATATATGCATGTTGCAATAAACAAAAGGGGAGGTGTTCATAAGATGGAGACTTGTACCTGCCCTTCGCCACAGCAGGGGATGGTATAAAACTAGCCTTGAAACAAAGATGGCAACTACTACAAGTATTCAGCCTCTTACATAATTGTGGCCTTTTTCTACCATCAGAATGCCTCACAATCCTTCTCCAAAGTTTTTGTTATCTCTGAAGCATTTTTCTGACATTACTTGAAATTACTCTAGAGGTAGTTTTGCATCAACAGATCCTTTGATTACATTTATTGTCCTTAAATACTGTGTTCTAAATCTTGTCCTTTGTTTAGCTAGATGCCCTGCTGTTTTAAATCTCTCAGCTCCTTTTTTCTGGTTTAAACAGTTCCTGTGTTGCACTGGTAATATCACATTTTAATTATCAGCAGTACGTAACATCAATTATACAGTGTAAGTATGTGTGTTCTTGTCATTTCTATTGGAAAAGCTTAATGCCTACTTACTTGTATTCTTTATTCACTTTCTGCCTGAACCAGTTTGATTGATCTGGAATAGAGTTGCACAGTTCCCTTTTCAGAACTTTTCTTGTCATATCAAAATCCTTTTTGTCCCCTTCAAAATGTCTGTGATATTTTTCCTGCGGAGGAGATTCAGATTAGGGAAGGAGCACAGGAAATGCTGCAACAAAAGATAGCATCAAACTCCTGTGCACTATCTTCAGAGCTAAGCATAGTTTCACACCCTAGTGGCAACAGGGGAAGTAGCCACAAAGCCACTCTGTATATTCCTCTTTAAGCTGGAGAGAAATCAGTGGGCGTTTTCGCACTCACCTTCAGCCGGCGCGACCCCTCTCTTCACCGCGCAGGATCTGCGCGGATTTCGCACTAAACGCCGCGGAGCAGCCTTTTGCGCCGGAAACTCCCGGCGCAAAAGCCGCTCAAACGGAAACTGCTTTTTGGCAGTTTCCGTTTGAGCGGCTTTTGCACCGGGAGTTTCCGGCGCAAAAGGCTGCTCCGCGGCTTTTAGTGCGAAATCCACGCAGATCCTGCGCGGTGAAGAGGGGGGTCGCGCCGGCTGAAGGTGAGTGCGAAAACGCCCAGTGTCATTATTCCCGTTTAAAGGGGAAAGCTCCAAAAATTGCACAAATTGTGCTTGGAATGAGCACAATGTCATGTGGGTGTTTCCTTTTAATGCGAGGAAAAAATTCCTGTATGGGGGTGGCCACTGATGTCAGTGAAGCAGACCATCATTAAACAAAAGTACTTGAATTTAAGCCAGTTATTAAAGTGGGCAAAAAATCCGGGTACGTCAGGGTCAATGAAGGAGTGAGTTGTGTTGTCCTTCCAATATATCTGCTTCTTCACCATACACATCATTAATCTGAAAATATTTTTCAGTGGATCTTTATCCATCTAAGTTGTTTATATAAGCTGTCTGTTTGAGTACATCCACACAATTTGATTACATGTCAAGTTTTGCCATCAAGTCTAATTAGCAGCATTTAATTTCCCTATTACAAAAATCTGAGCTATGGAAATTTATAGATTTGAATGGAACATTACATTTAATATTGAGTTGAGCTCTGTTTCTTTCCGATTGCATTTTCTTCCTCTTTCCCTCCCTGACAGAAAGTTGTTCATTGTGCACAGCAGGGCCCATTTTTTCTTGTTATCCTGCTCAGTCCTTTCCATACATGCTGAAGGGATTCCTGGTGCCATCTCTTCCCTCCTAGTAGACAGCTGTTTTGCAAGCAGAGAGCTGCAGTCTTCTGCGGGTAACACGGTTGTCATATTTGAAGCAGATCCTAAATGAAATCTGCATCAAATCAATCCAACCCAATTGTTTATTAAATTATAACTCCCAGCTTTCAGAGTTTGTTGGCCTGAAGACCCCAAGAATTGTTAATGGCAATGCAGGGTGGATAGCCAACATATACTTTTTGCTCAGCTAATTTTCATTTATTTAATTTCTTTTGAATTTCATGAAAAACACATGTTTAGATACAATAATTCACCATAAGAGCAGAAGAAGGAGCCCTGCTGGATCAGACCAGTGGTCCATTCTGTTTCATACAACAGCCAATCATGTGCTCTCTTGTCCACAGTACCTCTCACCAGTTTAGGTTGTGTGCCAGGTATGACCTTTCCTGGAGAGTGGATATGTACATAGTTATCCATGCTGAGTCCACATTCAGATTATAATAATTATAATAATAATGGGTTCTCTGTGAAGATGGTTCAGAAGTTTCAGTCAGTAGAAGCACAGTGGCAAAATTACAAACTGGTACTGTCATCTGGATCGAGGCAGCTCGGCAGTACTGATGTTGGTAGACCTATCAGCTTCGTTCGATACGGTTGACCATCAGTTGCTAGTCCACCGCCTCACCGACGCAGAGATTCAAGAGGAAAGCCTTTCAGTGGCTTTCCTCTTTCCTATGTGGTTGGGGACAAAGGGTGTCAATTGGGGGAGAGTCATCCCAGAGACACCCGCTTAATTGCAGTGTGCCTTTTTCTGAGTTATGTCGCCTTGAGTTCAGCAGGGGTTCGCAGATCATCTCTCCAACAGCCCCTCTGAATCAGGAAGTCAAGGAGACCCTGAAGAGGTTTTCTTTCAGCATGGGACTTTTGGAAGAAGCCAGGGGCACAGCAACAGCTGTTCCTGTCTTTCTTGTATGCCCCGAAGCTCCACCGCCATGATAGCTAACACAGCAGAAAGAAGTGAATGCCCGACCGCTTGCTTTCTTTTCTCTCAATAAGCTCCTGATGTATCGCTTTCCTACCTCAAGCATGGCAATTCTACTTGGCAAGTAAGTGTGCTTTCAGTACCACTGGCTAATGGGTCATTTTACATAACAACAAACGGGTCAGTTCAAAGGAAGGGAAAGAAGTTGATTCCACCCCCACTTTCCCTGTGAATGAGGCTTCGAAAAGTTAAAAGAACAACTTTGAGTGTTGGCAACAATCTGAATTAGACTGAATACAGATACCTAAATTGACCCAGATTATAATTGGATATGTGTTAAAGAGGCTATTATCTGGCTGCAATAGGGTGTGAACAAAAACGAGATATATTCTAGAGAATATATATTCTAGAGAATGTCTTTGTCGTCTGATTGCAACTGAAATGGTAACATCCAAAATCACAGCTGGAGGAGATTTGGAGAGGCAGACTGAGCTACTTTTCAACTTGGAGGAAGATCTTGGCGTCCCCACATTGTAGCCCTTCGGTGTTGAGAGGCAATGCTTCGCAGCAGTTGCATCTATCGGCATTGGAGCAAGAGATTGACCTCACTCAGCACTCCCACTCTTCAGGGTCGAGGCATCGGCGTGAGAGTGACTCTGCCTCGGAGGTGGAGGTGTCGGCACTGATGGAGCCGTCGGCAGCGCTGAATCAGGTGAAGGGTCGGAGAGAGCTGGAACCAACTACCATAGCTCGTCGATTTCCACTGCTTCCACCATGGGAGCAGCACCAGTGGCCTCCCTACGCCTATCCATACCCGCCGTACCAATGGTTGTGAGTTTACAGATTGGGACCAACAATCCGAGGCACCCCATATGTCGAGGCTTTCTCAGCACTCTAGGCGGTGTCCCTCAGCATTGATGTCCGTTCCGCCCAAAAGACACAGCGTGGTGGTGGAGGAAGTCCAACCTAGGTTGTTGGTGTCGATCCGGTCGCCCGTCAGAGAGTCAACACCAGTGCTCTCGGAACATTCCTTGAGAAGACAGTCTTCATCGTTGGACTCCGAGGTCAGTACCGACAATCCGGACAGGGCTTTGGAACCCTCGCCAGTGTCTCATACTGCTGAGGAGCTTCCCATTTCACCATCGGAGGATCTGAAGTCGTATGGGGACCTGGTGAAGAGGATGGCACTCTCCCTCTCGCTCCCAGTGACACAACCACAACACGTTGTAGACGACACTGTATTCGACATCATGCAGCGGTATATGTCTACAGCGATTGCCCTGCCTGTTATCTTACAGGCGGTGAAGGAGCCCTGGGCGAAGCCTGCTTCTACACCTGTGTCATCAAGAAGGTTGGACTACATGTACCGCGTCCAAGAGGCCGGTGCTGAATTTCTTTTCACGCACCCGAAGCCCAATTCGGTGGTCGTATCCTCCTTGTCAAAGGCCCGCAAGTTGCACTCCTCTCCACCAGACAAGAAAGGAAAGAAGCTGGACAACGTTGGGAGGAAGTTTTACTCTGCTGGAGCGCTGGGAGTAAAGGTATCTAACTATGCTGCGTGCATGACTAGATACCAATAGTCAGTGCGGGAACAACTCACCCCCCTCCTGTCTTCCCTGAGTGAGGAGAAGAGGTCTGCTGCAAAGAAGTTGCAGAAGGAAGGCTTTGCTATAGCCAAGCAACAACTGGCTGCAGCAAAGCATATGGTGGACGTCTCAGTGAAAACCATCACGTCTGCTGTCTGCCTCCGCCGCCACTCCTGGCTCAGGTCAACGGCCCTCCAGCAAGACACCAGAGCTTTTGTTGAAGATCTGCCCTTCGAGGGCGAAGGCCTCTTCAGCTTGACCACTGACAATGCTCTCCAGGAAATGAATAAAAGCATAAAAACGTCCAGGAACCTGGGTGTCCTGGCGTCTTCCAGAGCTGCAAAACCAAAACAATGGCACAAACCTTGGTCCAAGAAACCTTATCAAAAGTTCTCCCTGGAACAGCAGTGGAGACCTCACTCTGCCCAACCTGAGAGTAGGTCCCCATACAGGGGGAACAACAGAAACCGTTACGCTTCAGCACAGACCACCGGCAAGTCTAAGGGCGCTCGCCCTCAAAAGCAGGGCCTTTGACTTTCTGTTAGCACGTGTCACCATCCCCACTTCTTCTTCGTCTATCCATCTCTGCCCATTCCTGTCGGCCTGGGAGTCCATCTCTATGGACAGGTGGGTGCTTTCCATCGTCACGGAAGGCTACAAAATAGACTTTGCTCAGATTCCGAACCAATCTGTGGTAATCGCCACACCCCCTTCCCCACCTCTCTGGCGGAGGTGAGCAGCCTCCTACAGAAACAAACCATAGAACGAGTCCCAGTGGAGGCCAGGACGGGAGGCTTCTACTCTCATTACTTCCTGGTTCCCAAGTGGAACGGGGGTCTGAGACCAATCATGGACCTTCGGAATCTGAACAAGTTTATTCTGTACCAGAAGTTCAGAATGTCCACTCTGCAAACAATTCTGCCCCTCATTAACCAAGGAGACTGGATGGCAATGCTGGACCTCAAGGATGCCTACTTCCACGTCAGCATCCATCCTGCGTTCAGATGTTTCCTTTGGTTTGCAGTAGGTTCTCAACACTTCCAGCTCAAGGCCCTTCCGTTCGGTCTGTCCACTGCACCTGCACAAAGATTATGAGTGTTGTGGCTGCTCACCTCCGGCTTCAAGGGATAGTCGTCTTTCCATACATTGACGATTGGCTCCTTGTGGCGGAGTCGAAGGAGAGTTTGTCAGACCATATTGCCACCACTCTTCGTCTTCTTCACACCTTGGGTCTGCAATTTGAAGAAATCACACCTTACTCCATCACGGACAGTGCAGTTCATAGGGGCTTTGCTGGATACGAACCTTCATCGCACTTTTCTGCCTCAGCAGAGAGCGATGGACATTATCAACCTTGTCGAACTTCTGCAGAGTCGAAAGTGGGGCACGGCGCAGCAGCTGTAGCGGATGCTGGGGCTGATGGCGGTAACTACAAGCGTGCTACTCTTTGCGAAGCTGAGGATGAGAGGCCTACAACTTTGGTTTCTTCGTCAGTTTCGACCATTAAGGGACTCACCTCGAAAGAGGTTTGGAATTCCACTTGTGACACTTCAAACACTGCAGTGGTGGAAAGCAAAGGACAACATTTGTCAGGGAGCTCCCTTCCATCTACCTGTACCAACGGTGATGATCACAACAGATGCGTCTTTGTGGGGTTGGGGGGGGCACATGGACGCTCTGTATGTGGGGGGCCCTTGGCCGTTGCAATTGACTCACTGCCATATAAATTACCTGGAACTGCTGGCAGTTCATTTTGCTCTTCGATCCTTCCGCCCCATGGTGGTGGGGAAGGTTGTTGCTCTGCTAACGGACAATACTACTGCCCTGTGTTACATCAACAGACAGGGAGGGACAATTTCTCGATGGCTCTGTGCTCTGGCACTGGAACTCTGGTCAGAGTGCCTGGACCACGACATCTTTGTGAAGGCTGCGCACCTCCTAGGGGTGCTCAACCTGCAAGCAGACTCCCTCAGCAGGGGTGCGGCTTCCCCGCACAAGTGGGAGATACAGTGGCGCTTCCTTCAATCCATGTTTCAGCTCTGGGGGTATCCTCAGGTGGACGTGCTTGCCATAGCTGAGAACTGGAAGTGTCCTCTGTTTTGCTCCAGAGGGGGCTCGAATCCAGAGTTGTTGGGAGACGGTCTGCTGTTCCCATGGGAAGGTCGGTTCCTATATCTGTTCCCACCTCTGCCACTATTGACAAGGGTGGTCAACAAGATCGCAAGAGAGAGACCCTGCTGCATCCTGGTGACTCCGTGGTGGCCTTGGCAGAATTGGTTCCCGATTTTGCTCCAACTGGCTAGGGGAGTCTTCTACCAGTTTCCGGCAGAACTGTCCTTCTGTCAGCTCAGGACGGTCACGTATTCCATCACAACATGCCCCACCTGAAGCTGACAGCGTGGTTCATCGACCCTGTGAGTTCTCCAGCAGAGTCCAACATGTTTTCCTGAATAGCAGGAAGCTGTCTACCCGGACTTCCTATGATAAGAAGTGGCGGAAGTTTCTTCAGTTTTTAGTTGACCCTACAGTTTCACCCCAGAGGGTGGGACTGCCGGTGATTTTTGAGTTTTTGTTATCTCTGGTGGATGCTGGCCTTGTTTTTTCTTCCATTAAAGTTTATCTGGCAGCAATATCTGCGTTCCATGAACCAGTTGAGGGGCATTCTGTTTTTGCACACCCTCATTCTAAGAGATTTTTGAAGGGTTTGCTTAGGCTTCATCCTCCATCGAGATCACCCCCACAGTTGTGGGATTTGACTGTAGTGTTGGACAGGCTGACTCGGCATCCTTTTGAGCCAATGGCCACATGTTTGTTACAGCTTCTATCTTGGAAGACTGCTTTTTTGGTAGCCATCACATCAGCACGCCGTGCAGAGGAGCTCACGGCTATGCATTGTGACTACCCATATCTAGTTTTTCAGGAGTCTGGCATGTCGTTAGCTCCTGATATTTCTTTTCTCCCCAAGGTGGTTTCTCAGTTTCACCTTAATCTATAAGTTTGGTTGTCCACTTTTTATCCACACTTTCCTCGGAGGAGGAACGTAGGTTGCATGCTCTAGATGTTAAGCGTGCCTTATTGTTTTATTTGAGTCACTCCAAGAGTTTTCGTAAGGACCAGCAACTTTTTGTTTCTTATGCTGCTCCTAAGTTAGGTTCCAGAATCTCGTCTCACCGGCTTTCAAAATGGCTCACTGAGACTATTAAACTGTGTTATTTGTTGGCAAAGAAGCCATTGCCTGGGCCTATTCACGGACACTCTACAAGAGTGATGGCAACTTCGGTGGCATTCCTGAAAGGCGTTTCTCTGACGGACGTTTGCAAGGCTGCCACCTGGTCCTCTCCGCATGCCTTTATGAAGCACTACATGCTTGATGTGCATGCTCAGCAGAGGACTTGTCTGGGAGGTGCGGTACTGCAAGCTGTTTCTTCTGGTTGACCATCTTCCCGCCTCCAGGTATGTCTTGCTTGCTAATCTCCCATGAGTGTGAAGCACAGAGACCACAAAGAAGATAGACAGGTTGCTTACCTGTAACTGTAGATCTTCGAGTGGTCATCTGTGCATTCACACTACCCTGGTTTCATCTCTGCTGCTTGAATATATGATGATATGACTGAATACTGTTAGAATATTTCTTGTTTTAAAGTTTATTTTATTGCTGCTAGGTGTTAAAAATTTCAGTTTTTCACCTTTTAGGATTGAATTTTGATTGCTGTTTTTAGAAAAAAGTGTATATTGGCATGGCTTTTTTGTATCAGGAACTCTTTTGCATATTAGGCCACACACCCCTGTTTTAGCCAATCCTCCTAGAGCTTACAGTAGGTCTTGTACTAAGAACCCTGTAAGCTGTTGGAGGATTGGCTACATCAGGGGTGTGTGGCCTAATGTGCAAAGGACTTCCTGCTACATCAAAAAAGCCCTGTATATTGTGTTGTTTGACATCTGTCAGGGTTTTCGATAACAGGGACTGATGAAGCCCACAGACAGCCATAATGGATATAAACATAGAGGCTGAAGTGGGTATGAGGGCTGTAATCTCAGGTTTGTGTTAATATAGCTTTTATCCAATGGATGCTAAACACAATTACTGTCCACTTACCACAACCAATTATTTCTGTACATACAAACTGAACTCCTCACTAAATTTTGTTCTTGTAGTTCAGTTCATGCACCATCTCCAGCATTACACCTGCACAGTAGCTGCTTATACTACAGGATCATATCTTTTGTTGTTGTTATTCAGTTGCACAGTCAAGTCCACAGGATCATATCTAGGTTGTGCATTAATAAATAAGCTTTATTTGTAAATTCAGCATTGCCATTTGGGGCAGCTTTTCAGCCTGCACAGTCAGTGGCCTGAGGGTATAACTACATGATATATACAACACGTGTTGGGTCACAAGTGTGCCACTGGGCTCTCACAGGTGTGCCACTGGTGGAACACCTTAAGAAGTGCTTGCTTACTTGGTGCAGGTGGAGTGCTGCAAAGGGGGGAGAGAGCTTGTCTTGGAGGTGGTTGCACTCCCCCGAATGACCAGGCTCATAGCTTGGAGTGCCGTTGGATCTCAAGTTTCCTTTGTGGCCTTTTATCAGCTCCACCTCCAGCCGGTTCACCAGCTATAGCCATTCTTCAAGAAGTGTGATATGGCCACAGGAATCCATGCTTTGATCACATCCGAGATAGAGTCTACAAAGCACTCCATGTGGTGTTGGTCGGGGATTAGTTACATGAATAGTATAATCCTTTTGCCGAAGGATTTGCACTTTTTACCCATCTGTTTCCAAGCACAGTTCAAAGTTCTGTTCTTAAGGCCCTAAATGACTTGGGGCCAGAGAAGCTGAAGGACTCCTCTCATAATATCCAACTAGGGTGGCCATTTACCAGATCCAGGCAGGGAATCACCCAGTTTTGGGGACTTCTACCCACTTGCAGCCAACTGGCTGGTGGGGGAAACTCTGCCTCCATGCACTGATGCCACATGGATGTGACATCATCACATCTGTCAGGTCTGCTGCTGCCCTGCTCCAGCATGATCAGGCAGTGTCATGTCCTGTCTCCACCTTCGATGGGTCCCCACCAGTCGCCATCACTGGGGCAGATCTTTCTCAGCCCTGCAGATTGCCTGAGGTCTGGCTCCACCCCATTATTTAAGTCCCAATGCTGTAGATCAGGACAGGCTGTTGTCAGCTGACTGCTCCAATGCCAGCCGGTGCATATGTCTGGCCCTACTGCCCTTCTTTGCAGCAGGACAGGGCCAGCTTGATGCACTGACTTGCTGCAGGCCCATCTTGCCCAGGTGGGGACTCTCCCCTCTATCCTCCAGCCTCATTGTATGGAGAGCTCCAATCACCACTGACTTCCTGGGGACGGGGCCAGTCTCTGCCCAGCTGGCCCCCAGAACTTCCCTCACCAGCTGGCTTAGCAGGAAGGGGAGATGTATGTTTTCCACCACCACCTCCCCATTGGGGTCCTGGCAGTTGGAAGGGGTTGGTTGTTCCACAGGGACTGGAGGGTGATGGCCTCACCGCTCCAATCTAGTGATATCACTTCTGGGTGACATCAGAGCATCTGGGATGTCCCCACTCACTCCCCCAAATCCCTCCACTGGCAAGATTAAGGGACATGGGAAGCTTATATCCAGCCCTCCCATTAAGATCTGCCTCTCAAGTCCTGCTCTGACATTGCTATATTCTAGAACCAGCAAAAACCAATCATGCAAGTTTATTGATGGATTTCACATCGAATTCATGAGTTCACAGCTCCTCTTCAACAAACTGGAAACATCACAGCTTACCACTTTCAAGTTTAGAGAATGGGATCTGTGATATTGCATGAGGGTGTGGCTGTCACATTTCCATGCTTGCATGTGATCTTTGGAACTGGCTGCCTGTGGGGTGGCCTTGGGTACACTGCAGCATTCCATGTGCAGTGCTGGCATGCAAAGGAGCCATGCAATGTTGTGTGTTCTTCCGATATAACTTGGAGCTTCTGACATTAACAAGCAGTTCAGGCAGCACACCTACTGCAGCAGCTCCCATACTTCTGAAGTAAATGACAAAAAAAGAGCCGTGAATCTCCTTTATATATACTTACTTTTTAACTCACTGAACAGGTGACATGATGACAAAGGAGAGCAGCTCACTGAGCATCATCCCACTGAATGTTAGTAAAGGAGCTCTGATCTTGTATTAACATTTTCTCCACGTTAGCAATCTATCTGTAACCACCTTCAAATGTGTGCTGATCATTAAGCCCCTGCAAAAGGCCCCAGGATTTATTTTGCATGCCCAAATTTAATAACTTGCTCTGTTCCAATGACTCCAAACTAGTAGCTTCAGGATGTAGAATGGAAATGAGCAATGGAACAGTGCACATGAGTAGACGAGGATGATCCATGATTAGAACTAGGTTTGGGCTCTGTCTGGATGGGCACAGAAGCAGAGTGTTTCATTCTGTAATGTTTGGAATGGCAAAGAGAGCACAGCAACGAGTTTTTGTGCCGATACTACATTACAGGGAAGTTCACTTTCTAATTTCATACGTTCCCAGCCATAACTCAATAGAATGGGATCTAAGAAGCTGAAGGCTCAGTTTCCAGCACTCTGTATAAATGTTCATACCTCCATTGACTTCAGATTTTTGGAGGTGGGGATAGATGCTTCCTGGAATATCTTCCAGCCAAGCAATTTCAGCCCTAATGAGTATGCAAAAACATCTCCTTAATTGGAGCACGATTGCTATACATGCCACTAATGACAAGTTCAGATGGTGACACAGGGCTAAATGGCAGTTAACTAGGTGTGAAATAGGAGAGGAGCTTTAATATCTGGCCATTTTCGAAGGATGTTGCACATGTATGAGATAGGTGTTTTTTTAAAAAAATAATGAATAAAAGAAGTTACACAGAAAGCAAAGGAAGCTAATGGATATTGCTTGCAAGCATAAGCTATAGAACAGCCTTTTTAAGCAGCAATTAGAGGTAAATCAGGTGAAATAATGCTTTATGAAGTCTTTCTAAATTAATTATTGATTTTAAAGTGGAAATAATTCCCCTTATGGTAAATTCCTTATATGGCAATCATTCTTTCCTTATAGATGTAAACTGCATTTGTGCTGCATTGGAAGGGGGTAGTCTGTGATAGGAAATTGTGCAAGGTGGTAGTATACTTTGTAACCTGTCAGTGGTTGGTGGTACTCCATTTAAAGGTTTTCTCATTTATTTTTCTTTACCTCATGAAAGTGTTCTCTTGATTGGTTAAATCCTGTCTCCCTTTCTTGGCAGAGTCCACAACAAAAGCTGGCAATATCTCAGGCTTCATAAAACATGGGATAAACTTAGTTTCCCCTGTAACTAGCCTTTGTGTTATGTATGTTTCAAAGCAAAACTACCAGAAAACTGAAGTGACTCTCTGTGTGGGGAAAGGGCCTGTGTTGCTACCTACACTTGCCCCTTCAATGGGCAGAACAATGTGGTCAGTGATTACTTTTCCAGTTGCAGGCATGTTTAATCAACTATGGATGTGTTTTTATGTCTAGAGTGCTTTGGAGAGTATACTTCTCTCCTTTGCCTGGTGTCTCAGAGACCATTACTGAACTGTATTAGAATAGGCTAGTTACTCCAGCTTCACTACAGGACTAAATCTACACTAACACCCATCACAAATGGACACCACCTACTGAGGTCCTGACTAGACATGTGACTGGGCAATCAGTGAACAAATTTCACTGTTTCTTGTACTAGTAGCCACAGGTTGGACCAGTATTCCACATCAACACTGGTATGGGGAGAATGGGGAGGGGGGGATATAACAAAACCTCATTCCTCACATTGTTTCCATGACGTCAATCTCCGTCCTCCCCCACAGCTGCATGTGAAAAACATAGATGCTTTATAGACACCTGCACATTTTCCACCTGTGGGGTATAGAGTAGCGCCCAAGAGAGGGATGTGTGATTGTACTTGCAAAATGGTGTGGTGTGAAAGAATTAGACACTGCAGTTCAGAGGTTCTGTGTTTGCTTTGCACAGCTTAAAAGAAACTTTTTAGCCCTTAGTAACATCATACAAAGATGTTGCAGTAACTAATGGATTCAGTTACTTCAACTTGAAAAACCAGTTATTTATGTATTATAAATGCTTAGCATTTCTAAGGTGTAATTCTCTAGCCAGTAAAAACTGTTTAAGTAAACAACTTAACTATTTAATTAATTCTGTCATCTCTCTTAGCAGTTTGACCAAAAGAACAAATGGTTGGATCCAATGTATTGTAAGTGGAATGCAATTTGCAGAATAGGATTTCCCACCCTATGGCAATATAGAAAGTATTATTGAGGAACTAGCCCTGGCTTGCTAACTGATGCAGGAACTTAGAATATGAGATTGGGGAGAGGGGCTGTTCTTCCATCACATGTGTTACATACAGAAGGGCTTGGTGAACAATTTTTCTAAAGTTAGACAGTACTCATGAGTCGTGGCCATCTCATACAGATGACAAGTAATGCCTAGATCCTGGCCAGGATAAGATTTCCTGCTCCAGGGAGTCTCTGTAGTTTGGGGGGCTGAACCTGGGGAGAGTGCATTTTGGTGACGGGGGAGAGCATGGTGAGCATATGATGCCATAGAGCCCGCCCTCCAAAGCTGCCACTTCCTCCAGGAGAACTGGTATCTACAGTCAGGAGATCACTCATAATTCCAGGATAATTGCAGTACTTACTCTTTGTAGCACACAGTGTGTACCAGAGTTCTGCTTTAGTTTTCCATGTGTTTGGCTATTGTTGAAATATCTCTTGCACTTCTGCATGAGATACTTGAAAAGAATTATAGTGTACAGGCTGGATAACTTAATCATATGTTGTCAGCATAGAGTTTTGTCTAGTAGTTAGATTGCTGGACTAGAATCTTGAAAACTCAGGTGTGAAATCCTGCTCTGCCATGGAGGTTTGCTGGATGACCTTAAGCCAGTCACACAGTCTCAGCCTAACCTACCTCATATGATTGTTGTGAGGATAAAATGGAGAAGGGGGTAATACTGTAAGCCTCTTTGAGTCCTTAAAATAGTGTATAAATAAAATAAAACTATTTTGCAAATGTGCATAGATATAAGGCATTTTTCTGTCAGAGCAGCCATACCATTCCTCTCCCCTAATTCTAGTACTCTGTGTCACCTTCTGAAAGAACTGGTAAATTCAAGTCAGACAAAAGGAAATACTTCCATAGGATATGGGGTTGACCATAGATGGATTTGAAACATTGTTGAACATACTTATGGTGGAGAGCTCTGTCATTGCCTATTAGCAGAAATAACTGAATGAGAGCTCTAGACAGAGGCAGAATGTCTGCCTCTGAAGGTCAGATGCTGTAAAGCAGTCATAAGGTGAGGGTCCACCTTTGAGGCTTTATTGTGGCATCTGGTTGGCCACTGCTGGAAACCAGATGCTGGACTAGATGACTCATTGGTCTGATTTATTATCACTGTCCTTTAATTTAATCTGACATTTAGCACATTATCTCACCTCCTCACAAAGGATCCCTTCCTTATTTGCTGATCTCATATTGTCTTCCCATGTGACCATGATATTACATGTTTTAAAAAATTAAGAGACTACCAAGATTTATAATAGAATACCCAACAAACTGCAAATTCATACAAAGGGGAAATAATCATTGCCAAGTACAAGAGAATCAATTCCAATTCATAGGAAAGAAACAAGACAAGAATGAATACATGCTACTCAAGACCTGGGGAAAAGGTTATTATATATCTATTGTTCAGCTAATAAAACACCAGAGAAAAAGTAAGATGAGTGATGAATGAAGTTAATGATATCCTACTAATATCCAGCATACTGTGTTCCTATAAAATCTGCCTTTAGTTTGCAAAAGGAGGCACAAAGAGATGTGGTTAATTGGGAGGA
This sequence comes from Heteronotia binoei, assembly GCF_032191835.1. NCBI lineage: Eukaryota > Metazoa > Chordata > Lepidosauria > Squamata > Gekkonidae > Heteronotia > Heteronotia binoei. The sequence continues at coordinate 229,775,623 of NC_083223.1, read as the reverse complement.
AAAAATCATTTTTTAATGTAGCTGTTGGTAAGATATTGGTGAAATTGGGTATGAAGCACACAGGCTAGAAGTAATGAGATAATTAAGTCAGTCAATTGGAGAAAGAACTATAGAAAGATCTGCAGAGAATACTGAGAAAATTATGAGAAATCCTTCTTATATAGATTTTCAGTAGCAGTTAACCAGGCTGTAATCTTCTGATGTAGAGACCAATATCCATTCAGTTTGACCCGGACAGAATTAGCTGCCCAAGACAAGGGGAAACCATTGATTGAAATTTTGGAGCAATTCTTAAACAACAGTGGAGTCGTAAAAGTGTAGCAGAATGATATCCCATAGAAATGTTGATACTTAATATTCTCATATTTCCCATCTCTATATTCATGGATTAATTATCGCTATATTTGCCATTCAATTATATTTGATTTTCACATCTGACATTTAAATCTGTTATTTAAAGTTGATATTTTAAAATATTTTGCTGATCCTAAACTAGACCCCAGAGCACAAGTTTCTGAACTTCCCAGACCATGGAAATAAAGGAGCTAGCAAATCTTCTCTGACGTTGTTTGGTCAAGCTCAGATAACTTTTTTGAGATAAAGCTTGGGAAAAGTAATTTTACATATCCCCTGTAACTGTTCTTCCGGGGATGGTAATGGTTCAAATCTAGTCTTATCCTGGATCCTTGTTGCAGTCACGTGATTTGTGGAAGGGCTGCCAGGGAGTATACAAAGGAGATCTCAGTCAATCTGAAAATCAATATGATCTTGGTAGGCTTGCCAGCCTCAGGTCCAGGTAGGGTATCCTCTGATTTTGCAGGCTCCTCTCCACCTCTGGCCAGAAGGGGGAAGTGCAGCCCCAACAGCCATGATTAGCCTTTAAATCTCAGCAGGACATTTTAGAAGAAGCTTGCAAACTGTGTTTAGGAATGTGTGTGTCTTTAGATCTCAGCAGGATGAAAGCTGCATGGAGTGCGGTGGGGAGGGTTAGGTGGAGCGAGCAGGCACAAGCCACGTGGCTCTTCCCAGTGAGTGTGTGAGAGAGGAAGAGGTCCCTCTGCTTGTTTTGCATTTGTTTTAGTAGTTGTGTGTATAGTAAAATGGATAGTAAAGAGTCAACTAGAACCTGATTATAGGATGGAGGAAAACTCCACCCCTAGACAGCTCTCTTATTTTTGTTTTTTTCTGTGTTAGTCTTAATATGTTGGTTGAAATAAAGTAGATTGTTCCATTCAGCAACTCCTGTGACTAAAGCAATTTATACCAGTGCCTAGGGTTGCCATCCTCCATGTGGGGCCTGGAGATCTCCCATTTTTAGAACTGATCTCCGGTTGGCAGAGATCAGCTGCACTGGGGAAAATGGCTGCTCAGAAGGGTCCATTCTATAGCATTATACCATGCTGAGGTCTCTCTCCTCCCCAAACCCCACCATCTCCTGGATCCACATCCAGAGTCTCCAGGTATTTTCCACAGTAAAATCACAATACTTGCAAACGGATTGTGTTTGGAAAATTGTTTATTTTAGTTGCTGTGTGTTTGTGTTGGTGTGTGTCCCTTAATAAAGCCATGCTTGGAAATGCTACCTGACAAGGGACTTGTGAGGGTATAACAAATTACACTTTCATTTAGTGAAAGTGCAGCTGTTGGGGAGCCCTTTGAAGGCAAAAAAAAGAGGAAGCGAAAATAAAGATTGTATTCAGGGGAACTGCACTGCTGTATTTTTATTTTATTTTGTAGGGAATGGGAAAGTCTCCAGGTTCCACCTCCAAAGTCCCCAGGTATTTCCTGAGTTGGACCTGACAGACCCTAGATCTTGGTCAGGTTTTGGGTCTGCACAGCTCCTTTGTTCCTATGTAATGTTAAAAAACTATTTTGCTCAGCAGCATCTGAGCCACAGTTACTAGCCATGATTTGGAAAAGTATCAAGGGAACACTTACAATTCTTGTGGACTTGGCTAAAGATTCTTCATCAATGAACATGCATCATAACTAATTTTATAAATGTGTGGTACCGGAAGGCTCTGTCTTCCAGACCCATGAAAAGAGAAACCCTCCCCCACAAACGAGACTTATATTAAATTCATTTGTTTCATGTTTGGGATTTTTAATTAGAGAGAGTAGATGACTAGTGGGACATGTAATAAAAATATCTAAAAATCTTGAATGGGGTGGGGGAAAAACAGAAATTTCTTTGAATTTCCCATGGTGTTAGAAAACAGTGTCATTTGATGAAATTCTGGCCTGAGAATGCTTTTTCACACATTGCATAATAAAATAATCTACTACCACAGGATACAGCGGTGGCCATGAGGCTGGAATGATGTGTAATCATAGTCTATCAGTGGCTGTTAGCTATGATAGATTAATTGAATCTCTGTGAAATAATATACCTCTGAATCTGTGGTGGATTTTTTTTTATTCCAGTAATTCTTATGTTTAAAAGTTAGAAAAATATTGGCTGGAAATGATATGGAATGCCCCAAGGCTTTTGAATACCCAGCGGGATTTTGAATAGATTTTATTGGGGGGAAATCCATCACCTTGCCCCTCCAGGCCATAAATTTTGGAGTTCTGCATGAGAATCGTGGTTCTGAAATTGAACTGATAAATTCATCATTTTGGGACCGCTGCCCCAGTTTTGTACAGCAATGAAGCTTTCAGTTCTTTTGCTTCAGTTGCGTTTTTCTCCCCTGTCACCAATTTACAGAAACAATGATTAAAAGCAGTCATCATGTGAGTATTACTTAAAGGGAATTAAAGTATACCATGTGAGCATTGATCTGTCCGATGGCATCAAAGAGTAAATATGACGATGGGAATGATTTTGAATTTCTCATCCTTGCTGTTTCAGCCTGAATATTGTTTCAATTTAGCTTTTCCCTTTTGCTTATCAAATCTGTGATTTTTTAAAATTTCATTTTCTAATTCATCATATGATGATTTGTGAATCGCCTTATCCTGGCTAATGCCAGGCTGTAGGTGATGTACATAAACATAAAATACATATAAAATCAGTAAATCCAATTAATTAAAAACAGCTTACGACCTGATGACATCTTTGTAGTGTGCAACAATTTGGCTTTTGAGGAGTTGGGAGCAGAGAACCCCCCTTGGGTGGTTCAACAACTGTTGCTGTCCTCAAGCAAAAGCCTGGCAGGACATCTCTGATTTGCAGGCCCTGCAGAATTGTAGAAGATCCCGCAGGTCCCTAATATCTTCTGGCAGAGCATTCCACCAGGTCAGGGCCAGGACTGAAAAGGTCCCAGCCCTCATTGAGGACAGCCAGACCTTTTTGGGACCGGGGATCACCAGTAGATTTTTACTTCTTTCAGGGACATAGCTGAGGAGGTGGTCCTGCAGATATGTTGGTCCCTGACTGCTCAAAGGTCATAACCAGCAGGGCCAGCACATGGAAGTAGGCCACGTAGGCAGCCGACTCAGGCGCCACTTGGCCTAGGGGTGCCATGAGGTGCCCCCTCTCCCCACAGCCACCACCTCCCCGTGGCCACCACCACCTTCCACCGCCTCCTCACCACTGTCTGCCGCCTTCCCGCCACTTTCTGCAGCCTCCCCGTGACTACCACTACCTTCTGCTGCCTCTTCGCCACTTTCTGCCGCCTCCTCGCCACTTTCTGCTGCCTTCCATCACCTCCCCACCACCTTCTGCAATCTCCCCACGACCACCACCACCTTCCACTGCCTCCTTGCCACTTTCTGCTGCCATCCACTGCCTCCCTGCCACCTTCTGCAGCCGCCGCCACCTTCCGCCGCCTCCTCACCACCTTCTGCCGCCTCCTGCGGCCGCCACCACCTGCCGCTTTCCCATGACTGCCGTCGCCTTCCGCTACCTACCCACAGCCACTGCCCCGCGCCTGCCTTCCCCTGCCTCCCTGCCCGCACCCGAAGATGCTTCCTGGGGCCATGCATGACTCTCACCCCAGCCCCCCCCCCCCCCGGCTTCAAAGGAAGCCAGCCAGCTCCCTTTGAAGCAGGGGAGCGCCAGGGTGAGCACTTGTGCGTGGTGTGGGCAGCCCGATGTCAGTGCAGAAACAGATGAAGGGAGTGGGGAAACAGCCATCGGCCTATGGGCACCAGAACCCCTAGCGCTGAGCCTGATAACCAGAACCTTGAATCTAACTCAGTAGTCAACTGGAAGCCAGAGTAGCTGGTGCAGCACCAGTAGAATATGTGCTATCCGTGGCGGTCCCATCAAATGAATGCATTTTCCAACATTATCTGTGTGTCAGAGTATCAGTGTACACATCATGGCAATTGTACATACGAATGCTACATAAATTGGACATAAAAAACTGTACAGTATGCTACACAATACAAATGAATGTACAAATCCAGCAGTAAAAAGTGCAGAAGTGAGCACATTGACAAATATATCCAAGAATATAAAAAGAAAGGGAAGTGGGAATGTTACTAGGTGGTGGGGGAAAATAATTGTTGTCAATGAAAAAGTGTGAGATGCAAAGGATTAAAATTTGTGCAAGATTCTGTAACAGAGTAATAAATTAATAGCAAAGTAGGAAGAGGGCAGAATTACTGTGAAAGTGGGGAAAACCCATCTTAGCATTAAGAAGTGTGAACTTGTGGAATGGTCTCCCTGAGGGAGTTGTAAAAGCCTCATCTCTGAGACACTTAAAAATAGACTACCCAGAGCACTCGAGAGTATCCCACAGGGAGCAATCTTGCCTGTATAGTGGGGCACGGTTGAGAAAACTCCCTTCTTTTCTGTTTCTAATTTCCATACATAATTTAGAGGTGTACTTGTCCTTGCAAAAAAGTACTACTACTCTTGGATGCCAAAGTCAGCTGGCGTCCTTCACAGGCCTCTTCAGCCCTTTGACAGTGTGTTGTACTCTAAGGTTTTATGATTGCAGAAATCCCAAGGCCATGCTACATAAGCAAGCTACTTTTTAGAGTGAACTTTTAAAATGCCTATCATTTTCAGTCTCTTAGGGACCAGAACTTGCATGGACAAGGGTTAACCAAAACAACCCAACAACAAAATGCATTGATTTCTTGGGTGGTTTTCCCAACCTAGGTATATAGAAAGTGTCTGTACTATGAGGTCAATAAGAGAAAAGAAGATTCTAATAATATAGTTCTTTGAGTTCTGTTTAAAACACCCCCAAAAAACAGTGCAACCAGGACAGGAAAACAGCTTTAGGGTTTCTTGAAGATTCTATGTACTCGTGCTGGCTGATAAGGACAGCAAGGAAAGGAAAGGTTCCCTGTGCAAGCACTAGTCATTTCCGACTCTGGGGTGACATTGCTTTCACAACATTTTCACGGCAGATTTTTTATGGGGTGGTTTGCCATTGCCTTCCCCAGTCATCTACGCTTTCCCCCCAGCAAGCTGGGTACTCATTTTACCGACCTCGGAAGGATGAAAGGCTGAGTCAACCTTGAGCCGACTACCTGAAAACCCAGCTTCCGCCGGGGATCAAACTCAGGTCGTGAGCAGAGCTTAGGACTGCAGTACTGCAGCTTTAACACTCTGCGCCACCGGGCTCTTTTCTAAGGACAGCAAAGATGTCCCTAATTTTTGCTTAAAGGATGATGCATGCTATTTCATATATACTAGAAAGGAAGGGGAGCCCCGTGGTGCAGAGTGGTAAAGCTGCAGTACTGCAGTCCAGACTCTCTGCTCACAACATGAGTTCAATCCTGGCAGAAACTGGGTTCAGGTAGCCAGCACAAGGTTGACTCGGCCTTCCATCCTTCCAAGGTCAGTAAAATAAGTACCCAGCTTGCTGGGGGGAAAGTGTAGACTGCGGAAGGCAATGACAAACCACCCTGTAAAAATCTGTCATGAAAACGTTGTGAAAGCAACGTCACCCCAGAGTTGGAAACGACTGGTGCTTGCACAGGGGACTGCCTTTACCTTTAGAAAGGAAGGGAGGTGTTATTTTTACTTTACTGTTCATTGCAGTAAATAAAACAAAGTCACATACCTTGGAAAATAAGGGATATGAGCAACAAGGTATGGCTATAAGCCAGCACTGTTGTAAGTTCTTATAATTGTGAGATGCAGGGCAGCACCTGCAGCTTAGTGGTAGAGTATTAGTGATAGTTATTTTGTATGTAGAAGGTCCCAAGTCCTGTCCCTGGCAGGCCCAGTTACAGGATCTCAGGTAATTAGGGCAGCAAGGACTCCTGCCAAAGTGAGAGACCTCTTGCCCAGAACCCCCTGGTCCCCACCACTGCTCAAAAGTGTGTCAGGAGGGATTCAGTATCACACCAACACTGTGATGTCACTTCCAGCATGAGAATCTGGAATTCATCCATAGAATTTTGGATGAATCCTAGAGCATTGTACCAACACAATAATGTGAAATCTAGTTCAGATTGGAAGTGGCATAGCAGCCTTGGCATAATCAGGTAGGTCCCCTCCCCACCCTGTACAATCTCCTGACAAGTTCCAGTGCTGGGCTGGCAACCATAAGGGTGACTGGTGATGGAAAAGACTTTGTTCATCTGGGACACTGGAGAGCTTCTTCCAGTCAGAAGAGACAGCGCTGAGCTAGCTGAAGCAATGACGTGAGTTGGTGTAAGACAAGTTCCTGTATTCGAAAGGTGTGTAGAAAGGGAAGAATGCCCTGGGGTGATTTGTTGTCCCAGGCACAGCAGAAGGGGAAAAAATATGCACCTGGCAATTCCCCTCCTCTTCCATGCAGCTGTTAAACAACTAGGGCCCTTCTCAATAATTACATCTGACAACCCTGTACTTTAAACTATTTCCTTGCAGTCATGCCACAAATCTCCATGAAACTAGCATAGCCATTTGGCTTTTTCCTAATACTGAAAATATACACACACCTATATGCACACTATAATGTATATGGTTAGACATCTATGGACCTGGTGCCAGAAGCCAGCCCCAAAAGCTTCCTTTCTTTCCCACCTCTTACCTATCCATTGTCTCAAGCCACCCTCCCCTCCACTTAAGCCACTTTCTTTCCTGTTAAGGGCTGGGCAAAGGTTTCTTTGACTCCTCCTTCCCCAAAGTGATCAGCAGCAGAAATTCTACTGGAGTTCTAACCTTAAGTAGTTCAGCTGCCCACTGCTGTGCTTGACTGAGCAGCTAAAATGCATAAAAGGCCAGATGCCAGCTGTGCTTCTGTTGCTCCTCATGCTGGGGAAGGTGGAATGAGAGAGGCCTTTTTGCTGTGTCTTTGGCTTGCAATGAGTGAATCCATGGGTGAGTAGCCATTGCTGACAGTTCATCCTGTCAGTTCAGACTATAAATGTTAAAAATGCCATGGCAACCTGGGCTCTGGAGTGACCTGAAATAAGGGAGGGCATGGCTGTTGTCCCAACTTTGCCTGTGCTGCCCTGAGTTAGGGTGACCTGACGCAAAGGCGGAAAGGGCATTTGTCCCTTCACCTGTTCTGAAGAAAGGAGACATTTTGACAGCTTGCCACTAAGGCTGAACGTATGTCCCTTCTGCTCTCATTTTGCTGTGTCATGTTCCACTTTGCATCCTTCTGATGATCTGCTGTGAATTTCTGTAGGCTTCATTTTGGTGGACATGTATACAGCCTATTCAGTTTTGTTTTATTTACGTCATTTGTAACCCCAATTTACATCGTTTCCCCACCACCACTGTTTTATGCTCACAACAAACTTGTGAAGTGGGTTAGGCTGAGAGTGTGTGACAGACCCAACATTACCCAAGAAGCTTCAGTGGCAGAGCAGGGAGTCAGACTTGGGTCTCCCAGATCATAGACCAGCGTTCTAACCACTGTACCACACTGGCTTGTTGCAATTCATATTTCTGTCATACTTCCATATTAATAATATGTATATCAACATGCTTTAAAAAGATGAGAAGCTGCATCTGTAACTCCCCCCCCCCCAAGCTCTCCCTAATCAGCACACTCACCATTATAGGTAACCTAAAAGGCTGAGAAAAAAGAAGAAAAGAAGCTATATGAAAATAGGCAGATGTCTCAAATGAATCTAAAGAACAGCTCCCACATCAAAAAAGTCTTATGTGTGCCCTACAAGCACAGGATATAGGCATCAAGTGGAAGACACACACAAAGGACTGCAAAAATCTGCTTCAATGTATCATTCATATACATACTTACAAACCCAGCAAATTATAAAAATATTAAAAACTATCAAAAGAGCAAGAATTGCACTCTCTTTCTACCCGCCCCCTTCTCTCTCATCTCATGAAAGATCTAAATGTGTTTCAGTATTTAACCTTCCTCAGCAGCACATGCCTTTTTGAGACACTCACAATTATATTCACACATTTCTAACTTGCTAACTGCAAGTCAAATTTTACCTATTTCAGCCTGCCAAATGTTACCTTTTATGTACAGTGACAGGTAATACAGTGCTTATCCTATTACAGAAAGGACCCTGGATTAATGGAGACTGTTCTTTGCATCCAAATGCCATAAACTTATGTTCCTCAACATTTCCTTTAAGAAGCTCTTTGCATAATGAATAATGTGCATCTCTCTGAAAGGAGGGGAGGGGAGAAAAAAGAAAAGAAAGAAAGCGGAAATCATTTAGTACAAAACTACAGAAAGTAAGTCTTTGGAATGTGCCCCTGGCATCCATTTTCACATCAAGCAATAATGTATCCTACATGCGACAGCACTTTGATGATGTATTATGCTAATACATTATAGCAACAGAGCTCCCAGAACATATTAGGATAACGCATCATCAAAGGCTATAGCTATGCAATAAAAAACGAAAGCAGCCAGGATGAGACTAGCCAGCAAGGAGAGACTGCAGAACACTTTAACCCTTGGTTGCTGGGGGAGGGGGGATTCTTCTGCTTTCATACTTTTCAAGAGGCCATTATGCTTTCTAATGTAAAGTGCATGAGAAATTGTTGGCACCGCATAGTTAATTTCCTGGTGTTAATCTTCTGGGAAATGTTGCTCTTGGGGCATTTTCTATTAACTTCAGCAGGCATTGTATCGCTACTGAGTAGCATAGCAAAATTGCTTCATCTTAATGCTAGAATGCCTTTTGGCAGGCTACGCTTTCCATTTGCAAGTGCATGCAACTTCCTGTCCTAAAGAGGCTTGCTGATGCTCTAGGCTGGGAGGGTGGGGGGCTGCCCCTCCTTCCAAGTGATTTAAATTGCCTGGGAGGGTGCCCAGGAGCAGCCACTGCCCTTCCCGTGCCCAGGAAATGTCCCACCAATCAACTGATCTGGTGGGGCCTTTAAATCACCCTGCTCCTCAGTGCTCTCCCAATCATGGGTAGCACTGGCAAAAGCAGCCAGGCTAGCCTCCCTCTACATTTAAAGAGCCTGCTGACCAGCTGTTCGGTGGGGTTTATTTAAATCAGGTGGGGAGGGCAGCAGCTGCTCCTACCGCTCTTCCCATGCAATTTGAAGCAGGGGCAGCCTTCAAGTCATGGAGATGTTTGAAGGCTGCCCCCACCCCTGCTGGTGATTCAAATTGCATGGGAAGATCATGCGATTTAAAGACCCTGCCAACCAGCTGGCTGGCGGACTCTTTAAATGGAAGGGAAGGCCAGCCTGGGTGATTTAAAAGCCCCACCAATCAGCAGATCAGTGGGACCTTTCTTGGGCTCACAAAAAGCAGCAGCTGCTCCTGGGTATCCTCCTGCGTGATTTAAATCACCCGGGAGGGAGGGGACGGCCCCAACCCTTCCAAGGGGCACCCGGCATGCCAGCCTTGGTTCTAAAGAAAAATATGTAAAATGAACTTGTTTCTTGCTCTTTTACAACTTTTCTCCTTGACTGTTGTTGGCAAATTAACTTGACACAATCCAGTAACCGAAACACATTTTTAGAAGTTTTTTAAAGACTATTAATGAAACAAGTCTTTCTTCTGAGTTACTGATTTAATTTTCTTTCTTTTTTTTTAATATCCCTGCAAGGGAGCTCGTGCATGAGATTCTCAGTTTCCCTTTAAGCTCTGACTAACTCCAAATCTGCTTAGTTCCAGAAACATTGCCACATCCTTTGACTTCAGTCCTATATGGGCACAAACCAAAACATGAGGCAAAATGAATCATGCATTTGACCTGCTCTCGGTTCACAAACTGAAGTTCATGATGGGTCTACCATCACAAACGTCCATGGACCTTTAAAGCATTTTGTGGCATTTTAAAGCTGACAGTAGGGGTTTAAAGGGACTCTGAGCCTGAAAAACACCTTAGTGGCAGAGAGATGCTCCCCACAGCTCAGGTGTTCGGGGCTGTTTTCTGCAGTCCTTTTAAAGTTTAAAGGGACTGCAGAAGACAGCCCCCCTCCCCTAACAGCTGAGTGGTGGAGATCAGACTTCTGCAGCTCGCTCAGTTGTTTTTTGGCCTTTCTGCAAACCCAAGTTAAAGGAACTGTGGTCCCTTTCAACAGGTTGAACATGAACAAACCTCCTGGTTCAGTTTGCTGTTTGGCCATGAACCACAAACTAACATGAACTACATTTTTCCAATTCATGCCCATCCCTAGTCCTGGGGTAAAAAGACCATTATATTGAACTTAGTCCACAGCATGTGTGATGCTGTCTCTTAGGCAAACAATCCCATCATATATGTATTTGCACACTATAACTAAAACCTCTCAATAGAATTGTGTATGTCTATTGGAGAGCCAGTTTGATGTAGTGGTTAAGTGTGCGGACTCTTATCTGGGAGAACCGGGTTTGATTTCCCCACTCCTCCACTTGCACCTGCTGGCATGGCCTTGGGTCAGCCATAGCTCTGGCAGAGGATGTCCTCGAAAGGGAGCTGCTGTGAGAGTTCTCTCAGTCCCGCCACCTCACAGGGTGTCTGTTGTGGGGGAGGAAAGTAAAGGAGATTGTGAGTCGCTCTGAGACTCTTCGGAGTGGAGGGTGGGATATAAATCCAATATCTTCTTCTTATTGTTGTTATTAATACCACTTGAAGACAACTGACAATGTAACAATGGTGCTGCGGGGGTAGAAAAGAGTCAATTGTAACTGCAAAGGCAACACCTCCTTTTCAAAGGTTTGCAATGAAATCTTTGAAACCATCCCAGTGTCATGCAAATGGATGACCACATTGATTGCTGCACCCACAATTATGACTTTTTAAGCAGTTCCCATAACAAAACACCATTACGGTGTTATGTTACACTGTTCGTCATCAGCCACATGCTGTTGGGTGGTTTTGCCGCCTATGTCTGTAAAATTGTTTACTGTGCTGCTCCTGTTTTGTAATGTCTGTTTTTTATGATATTATTTTAACTCTGTTGTTTTACTGTTGTAAGCCTCCCTGAGCCTGCTTGTGGGATAGGGTGGGATATAAATCCAAAAATTAAATTAAATTTAAAGTGTGCCATATCCAGGGCTTTTATGGTAGGAAAAGCCCAGCAGGAGTTCATTTGCATATCAGGCCACATCCCTCGACATTACCATTGTTTCACACAAGACATTTTGTTAGAAAAAAACCCAGCAAGAACTCATTTGCGTATTAGGCCACACCCCCTGACACCAAGTTATCCGGAATTGTGTTCCTGTGCTTTCCTGCTAAAAAAAATCCCTGGCCATGTCTATAGTGGGCCTTTGTTGTCTACAATTAGACATTTGCAAGATACTAATTGCTCTGGGCAATGTGCAGAATGCCATTAATTATAGTTTTAAATATCTAACATTCTCAGTAATTCTGGTAGCAGAAATAATATTTTTTTCCCTGATGCTGTTTGAGGCATTCCAGCATGTTTGGTGTTGTAATAGCAATAGCTAAAGCCAAAAATGTGTAGGGCTTTTTCTATAGTGTGTAGCTTTGATCCGTTGCTCTAGGCATCAGAGTTCTCTGCTTTGCTAACAGCCTGTGGGGAAACCTGAGTTCATATTCTGCCTTAAAGCTCACTGAATGAGCTGGGCCAGTCATGCTCTCACAAGTTTAACTTTACTTCCTAAAGCTGCCATGAGGATAAAAGGAGAGAGGTGTGTATACCATTCTGAGGTTTTTGGAGGGCATTTTTGGTAGGATAAAATTGGTAGGATTAAGCTGTGATGGTCTGATGTATTTTCTTATCTGATCCGGGCCCAAAGTTCTCTGGCTGGGATGCTTTTAGGCTCCTTCCGTGGCCCCTAATTAAATGCATGGAGTGAAGGTTTTGTCTTAAAGATTTCAAAACAGAATTTCCAGCTAAACAGGTAGGCTTCCCAAACCTCCCGCTCTGGCGGGAGACTTCTGGTTTCGCAGCCTCATCTCCCGCTCTTCAAAACTCTGGAAGCGGGGGTGGGGGGTGGAGGGGGGGAGAACATACCTTTAGGCTTCATGTTGTAGAGCTCCTGAGCCGTTTGCAAAATGTCTGCCCCTTTAAGGCTGGGCAGGAAGCTGGAAGCAGAAAGGGCTTCTGAGAACGGCGCCTCCCTTTCTTTGCTTTCGTTTTCACAGGAAGTAGAGTTGTCCGGAGGAAGATCTGGTAAGTGTGTGTGTGTGAGAGGGAGGGGGCAGGGGATTCCCTAGTTTGGAGGCCCTCCCCCCCTTTAGAAAACGTGGGGGGGGGGAGGGAAATGTCTACTAGGCACTCTATTATTCCCTATGGAGAACGATTCCCATAGGGAATAATAGGAAATTGATCCGTGGGTATTGGGGGCTCTGGGGGGGGCTATTTTTTGAGGTAGAGGCACCAAAGATCTTCTTCGTGGTCTCTGTGCAGTCCCACACATGGGTTTTCCCGTCAGGACGAACCCTACCTCGGAGATTTTAAAAGCTAGCCTAGGCGTTATTTTTGGCGCGCACTCCCTTCCGTCCTGGGGAGCAGGCATCCACTGCGCATGCCTGGAACGGGAGGGAGGCGCCCCACCCAGCCAGTTTCTTTCCAACCGTCGCCCGGGATAGTCTTACCTCGTTGCGCTCCTCTTTTACCTCAGATCCTAGCCTTCGCTTCTTCGTCGTTTCCTCTCTTTTGTTCCATTTTCCTCTTTATACTCTTCATTACTCTTCAAAAAAAAAAAAGAAAAAAAAAAAAAGAAAAAAATATCTTTCCTGCTTTTACCTCAGACCTCCCTTCCCCTACCCCCCCTCCCCCCCCGGGCGTATGGAAGGAAGGGATAGTAGAATAACCTTTAAAAGGTGTTCGCGTTGTAGGGCAAAAATCCCTACATCGGACGGACATTCACTTTGTTTATTTTGCCTGGGAGAAGCCCATAAAGTAGACGCCTGTGCGCATTGCCTTCAATTCGGCAAACAGGCGCGGAAAAACAGGGCCGCTAGACTGAGAAGTCATCTTATGGAGTCTGTGCTTCACCCTGAAATGTCGCAATCCTCTACTACAAGTAAGTCGCCTCCCCTTCTGTCTCCCCAAGGGGACGGCGCAAGGTCGGCAGCTTCAGTGGCCACTGTTCCCAGCAAGCATAAGCCCGGCGATGCCGCGAAAACCGGCGACGGCGCGAAGACGTCACAACAAACGGTCGCGCCTATTAAATTGAAAACTGGGAAGCACACCAAGAAACACAAGCACTCCGAGCCGAAGGGCCTGAAGGATTCGAGAAAACCTACCGACCCGAAGGAACCGAAAAAATCTACCGACCCGAAGGACTCGAAAAAACCTACCGCTCCGAACAAACCTTCGGAACAACACGAGTCTGACATACGTTGTGACCCGTCCACACCCGGATCCGATACCCAGGAAGCGGCCACTCCGCTTACGGACTCACCGCATCAGCAGACGGAGGAAGTTATCCCGGTTCCGTCCCGATCCCCTTCTTTGCAAGGATCCATACCAGACCCTTCGCTGGAGAAGATCCGAGACCCGCTGCAGTGGACTCAACAACACATCAACCCCAGATCGTTCCGCGATATGTCGAATCCCATCCAATATAGACACGATGCTCATCGCTACTTTGATACTCATCGATTCCCAGCCAGATCTCCGAGCATCGAGAGACATCGGTACCATCATACACGTTTCCCGGAGAGATCCCCTAGCAGGGGGAGGGACCGCTATCGCTACAACCCGAGATCTCGGTCTCCATCCATGTCCCCGAGAAGACGCTACTACACCTCGAGGTCTCCATCAATGGATTCCCATCAATGCTGCGGTTACCACCACTCTCGGTACCGTGCAGATCATCACAGGAACCAATCCAAGGAAGCAACTCCCGTCCAACGGAGTAAGCAGCCAACGAAACAGCCATCTCCGACTCCTTCCACTTCGACCTCTAAACCCAAGAACACGAGTCCAACCAGACCGGACCCGCAAGCACCCGAACCTGACAACTCCGATGTCGAATCCGACGCGTCATCGGACTCGATGCAATCGATGTCCTCTCCTGGATCCCCAGCTTCAGATATTGCAAAGCCTGCAGATTTGTCACCATCCGACGGAGCCAAAACATATCTGGACTTGGTTGCAAACATGGCTTCTGCTCTTAATGTAAAGCTGACATCGGACGCGCCCAAGGTCACGGATGTAGTTCACGATTTGGTCCATTCGGACCTACCTGCCGGTTCCTTTCTGCCAATGCTTCCGGTGCATCTAGATGCCATTAAAGAAGCCTGGGACAAGCCGGCATCTATTCCTCCCACGTCAAAGCGCATCGAATCCCTATACAAGATCCAAGCTACGGAGTCGAAGTTTCTTTTCAGTCACCCGGCTCCGAACTCGATGATAGTCCACTCTTCCTCCAAATCGAAGCAGACTCGTCATCCTGTACCCCCGGAGAAGGAGGGCAGGAAATTGGACACACTGGGAAGGAAGATGTATTCCATCTCCACAGCAAACGCCAAAATCAACAATTATTTGGCATATTTTGCTGCTTACTCCCACAATCTGTCCTCCCAACTGGGCACGCTTGTCTCGGCTCTACCAGAACCTGCTCAAAAACAGGCATGCACATTATTACAGGAGCTCAATAGAGTCTCCAAACAACAGATAAATACCATTCGTCACTCCGTGGGATGCACCTCCAAGGCGATGGCTGCCTCCATTGCCTTGAGAAGGCACGCCTGGCTTCGCTCCTCTTCCCTACAACCCGACATTAAATTCAAAATCGAAGATCTCCCTTTCGACGGCCAAGGCCTTTTTAATGCCACGACAGACGACATACTCACCACAGTCGACGACAGCCGCAAACGGGCAAAAAGACTTGGTGTGACCCAACAGCAACAGCAGGGCTACAAAGCCAGACCATGGAAGCCAATGCCATTCAAACGCTCCAGGTCCCCTCGACAATCGGAATACTGGAAGCGTAAGGCTCCACCGTCTAAGCAACCTTTTACCCAGCAGCAGCAAAGACCACAACAACCTAAAAAGACTGCAACTGCATCCAAGCAGTCTCTTTGACTCTCCACCTCTGCCACCTCACAACACTTCCAGACTCCTACCGTTCTACGAGAACTGGAAGTTAATTACCACAGACAAATGGGTCCTGAATATCATTTTAAGAGGTTATTCAATAGAGTTTCATTCTCCCCCTGCAAGACACCACTTTGTTGCAACCCCTCCATCCCCTCCCCTCCAAGAAGAGATCATCACTCTTATGGCCAAGGCGGCCATAGAACCTGTCCCAGATCAGTACCGTCGGACAGGCTTCTACTCCCGGTACTTTCTAGTCCCCAAGAGGGATGGAGGTCAGCGCCCGATTTTGGACCTCAGGGCTCTCAACAAGTTCATCCACCACAGAAAATTCAGGATGGTCACCCTCCAATCCATCTTGCCCCTAATCCCTCAAAATGCTTGGATGGCGCTGGTAGACTTACAGGATGCCTATTTTCACCTAACAATCCATCAAGGCCACAGAAAGTTCCTGAGATTTGCCGTGGGAAACAGACATTATCAGTTTCGAGCGCTTCCGTTCGGACTCTCCACAGCACCCAGGACTTTTACAAAGTGTATGGCGGTGGTCGCTGCATACCTCAGACAGCGCGGAATTGCAACTTACCCATACATAGACGATTGGCTCCTTGTGGGGCCTTCAAGGCCACAACTGGAAAAAGACATTGCTATAACCCTTGCACTCTTAGCAGACCTGGGTCTCCAAGTCAACCAGCAAAAATCGAATTTAATCCCCTCACAGGACATTCAATTCATAGGGGCTCGCCTCTGCACCACGGACCACAGGGCGTACCTCCCAACAGACAGAATAGCCTCTATTCACACACTAGCCACAGAAATCATGCAACAGCCAAAACAGACAGCTTTCACCATTCAACGCATGTTAGGACTCATGGCAGCGACAACGGCGGTTCTACCACATGCAAGACTCCGTATGAGGCCCCTACAAATCTGGTTTGTTCGTGCATATCGTCCCCAACGCCAATCTCAACAAACCCTCCTAACTGTCCCAAACAACATCCTTCCCTCTCTGGGATGGTGGACAGTTCGAAATCATTTGCTGACAGGCATGCCATTCTTAAGACCAAGCCCGTCAGCGGTAGTCACAACAGATGCATCAAGGTGGGGCTGGGGAGCCCATCTAAACACCCTCTCAGTCCAGGGGCAATGGACGCCATACGAACAGTCGCTCCATATCAACTGCCTGGAGCTCTTAGCCGTCCACAGAGCTCTGAAATCATTCCTGCCAACTCTTCACGGCCGTCACGTTCAAATAGCGTCCGACAACGTGGCGACTGTGTTCTATATAAACAGGCAAGGAGGGACTGCATCTACCCGTCTTTGCAAGCGAGCAATGCACCTCTGGCACTGGAGTATCGCGCATCAGATCCATCTCACTGCAGTACATCTCCCCGGTGCCCAGAACACACAAGCGGACACATTGAGCAGGTACCTCATCAACGACCACGAGTGGTCACTCCACAGGCAATACCTTCTACCAGTGTTCCAGAAATTCGGAACACCATCAATAGATGTGTTTGCTGCACCAGACAATGCACAATGTGCTCTCTTTTTTATGAGAGGTCCGCCCTCACCACAATCTGCAGGGGATGCCTTCATTCAGAGATGGACAGGTCCATTACATTTCCTCTTCCCACCGTTTCCACTGATAACACGATCAATACAGAAAATTCAACTGGACAATACAAATTGTATTCTAATCACACCGTGGTGGCCTCGCCAACCATGGTTCACAACGCTCCTTTTCCTATCGGACAATACTTACCATCACTTCCCCCGGGCCAAGAATCTCCTCTCGCAACAGAACGGCAGGGTTCTTCATCACGACCCGGACAGACTCCGCTTGACAGCTTGGAGGATACTTTCTCAGAATTCCCTGAGGGAGTGAGAAACGTCCTATTAAATGCACGAAAACCATCAACGAGAAAGTCATATTCCATGAAATGGAAAAGATTTTCCATCTACGCAACCAAGCATAACTTTAAACCTTTGTCTGCCTCTATGCCTCAAATCTTGGCCTATACATTGTCATTATCTGAAAAGGGGCTAACTCATTCGTCTTTAAAGGTGCACCTGGCAGCAATCTCAGCTTTTCACCCTCACATACAAGGACGGTCTGTATTCTCACACCCCGCTGCGAAATCCTTCTTGAAAGGAATTTTACACCTGCATCCACCATCACGACAACTGTACCCCAGTTGGAGTTTATCTCTAGTATTAAGCCAGCTAATGAAACCACCTTTTGAACCCATGGCTTCAATCCCTTTGCATCTCCTCTCGTGGAAAACGGCGCTGCTAGTCGCACTTACCTCCGCTAAAAGAGCCAGCGATATTTGTGCGTTTAGAGCAGACACGCCTTACACCATTTTTCATCACGATAGGGTAGTGTTACGACCAGATCCTACCTTCTTGCCTAAGGTAGTATCCACGTTTCACCTCCACAGGGTCACAACTCTACCCGCTTTCTTTCAACGTCCTACGGATAAGGGCCAAGAAGCCCTACACTGCCTAGATGTTAGACGGGCACTCGCCTATTACATAGATAGAACAGCATCATTCAGGAAGGACTCCAGACTCTTTGTGGCCTATGGACGGCACAATAAAGGACAAAAGATATCTCCTCAGAGACTTTCGAAATGGTTGGTTGCTGCTATAAAGCTGTGTTACAGACTAGCAAAGCAGCCGGTTCCAACTACACTACGAGCTCACTCTACAAGAGCTTTGTCAACATCATCTGCCTTAGCCAGAGGGGTCTCCATGGAAGACGTCTGCGCTGCCGCCGCCTGGTCTTCCACCTCGACCTTTGCTATGCACTACGCTCTGGACGTTCGTGCTAGGCAAGATGCCTCCTTTGGACAGGCAGTACTCCGCTCTATCTTCGACTAAGATACGATCTGGATCCGGTAAGTACCAACTTACCTTGGAGTCCAATACTTGCTTGACTGATTTGCATTAACATTGCATTAATTTTTCTCTCCTACTCTAGTGCCAGCACCCACCACCGTGCAGTTCAGCTTATCAGTCACCCATGTGTGGGACTGCACAGAGACCACGAAGAAGATAAACAGGTTACTCACCTGTAATTGATGATCTTCGAGTGGTCATCTGTGCAGTCACACACGCCCGCCCAACCATCCCCGCTGCTGGCCACTGGTACTCTGCAACCGCTCATCTACTATATCGGCGGCGGGGAAAGAAACTGGCTGGGTGGGGCGCCTCCCTCCCGTTCCAGGCATGCGCAGTGGATGCCTGCTCCCCAGGACGGAAGGGAGTGCGCGCCAAAAATAACGCCTAGGCTAGCTTTTAAAATCTCCGAGGTAGGGTTCGTCCTGACGGGAAAACCCATGTGTGTGACTGCACAGATGACCACTCGAAGATCATCAATTACAGGTGAGTAACCTGTTTTTTTAGTATAGCATCTAGTGCCTCTCCCCAAAATACCCCCCAAGTTTCAAAACGATTGGACCAGAGGGTCCAATTCTATGAGCCCCAAAATATTGTGCCCCTATCCTTAATTATTTCCTATGGAAGAAAGGCATTTTAAAAGGTGTGCTGTCTCTTTAAATGTGATGGCAAGAACTCCCTTGGAGTTCAATTATGCTTGTCACATCCTTGTTCTTGGCTCCACCCCCAATGTCTCCTGGCTCCACCCCCAAAGTCCCCAGATTTTTCTTTAATTGGACTTGGCAACCCTATAAACAGGGGAAAAGACATACAGACAAACAATATCACCTGTTTATGTCTGCAAAACAGCCTGCTGTTAAAAAGTACAAGAGTAGAATCTGGGGGTTAAAAAATAAGCAACCAAAAGAAGACGAAGATATTGGATTTATATCCCACCCTCCACTCTGAATCTGAGAGTCTCAGAGGGGCTCACAGTCTCCTTTATCTTCCTCCCCCATAACAGACACCCTGTAAGGTGGGTGGGGTTGAGAGGACTCTCACAGCAGCTGCCCTTTCAAAGACAACCTCTGCCAGAGCTATGGCTGACCCAAGGTCATTCCAACAGCTGTAAGGGGAATCAAACCCAGTTCTCCCAGATAAGAGTCTGATCACTTAACCACTACACCAAACTGGCTCTCAAACTGAAAATGAGGGATGAATTACAAATTTTGGAGTTTTGGAATGTACATTTTAGGTAGGTGCTGTTATTCTTCAAAGAGATGTTGGACCACATGTTCTTCTGAAACTGTGATTATGTAGCTTGTCCAGGGTTCAGGAGCTCAGTAGCATATCCTATTTGCATATGCCCTGGGATCTGCGTGGAGTGGGGAGAGAACTCCCCACTGCATGTAGACCCTGGCTGGAGGTTCAGGAGCTGCACTCCTGTGAGCTCCTGCTGAATTCAAGCCCTGAGCTTGTCAGCTTCCAAAACTGTGCTTGATTATTGATTTAACCTTATTTGAAAGTAGTCATTTGGGCCAGAAACTCTCTAATTTTTACCTGTCCATTTAGTCTTTGCAGGCCATGATGTTCCTGTGAGATCGCCATGCTATTTTTGTATTTAGTACTAAGCTTCCTTTTAGTTTTAAATCTGTACTATTTAATACCAGTTTAATTTAGTATTAGGCATCCTTTTAGTATGAAATCTGTACTACTTATCTTTGTTCTGCTTCTTGCTTCCCTGTTCTTTAAGAGAACGAAAGTCAGAACACACCCAATGTGCAATACTACTTGCCTAGCTATTTGCTTTGCCATTAGAGTAAAGGAAGGTGGAAGCACCAGCTTCTTCAATTTGTAGTCTAGAAAACCATCTTGCTTTAATTATTTTGACTATAGTTTTTTTTTCACGTGTTCTAGTGGGGTAGAATAAACTTATAGGATGGGAGCAACAAGATTATAGCATTGAGCTCCACCCTGGCCTATGTTCACTGAAACATGTTTGCTCAAATCTATGTATATAGAACTTTTTCTATGAAGTCAAGAAGCTGGCTCTCAGTCATGTTGAGATAGCTCTACACTAGGCTTCCCAATCCCCAGGTCCCAGCGGGGGATCCCCCGTTTTGACAGGCTTCTCCCCGCCCCCAGCTGGCTGGTGGGGGAAGCCCCGCCCAAAGAGTCATTCTGTAGTTTTAGAGCTCCTGCAGGTTTAGAAACCTGCGAACAGTTTTTAAAATGTGTGCCTTTAAGGCTGAAGAGGAAGTAGGAAACAGGAAGGGCTTCATGGGAAAGGATCAGTAACAGTTTCCTCAGAGAACGGCCCCTCCCTTTCTTTTGGTTTCGTTTTCAGAGTAAGCAGGAATAGTCTGCAGGAACAAGACCCAGTAAGTATTTGTGTGTGTGAGAGAGGGAGGGGGCAGGGGATTCCATGGTTTGGAGGCCCTCCCCCCACTTTAGAAAGTGTAAGGGAGGAGGGAAATGTCTACTGGGCACTCTATTATTCCCTATGGAGAACAATTCCACAGGGAATAATGGGGAATTGATCTGCGGGTATTGGGGGCTTTGGGGGGGCTATTTTTTGAGGCAGAGGCACCAAATTTTTAGTATAGCAACTAGTTCCTCTCCCCAAAATACCCCCCAAGTTTCAAAACGATTGGACAAGGGGGTCCAATTCTATGAGCCCCAAAATATGGTGCCCCTATCCTTCATTATTTCCTATGGAAGAAAGTCATTTGAAAAGGTGTGCTGCCCCTTTAAATGTGATGGCCAGAACTCCCTTGGAGTTCAATTATGCTTGTCACACCCTTGTTCCTGGCTCCACCCCCAAAGTCTCCTGGCTCCGCCCCCAAAGTCCCCAGATATTTCTTGAATTGGACTTGGCAACCCTACTCTACACATGTAAACCATGTGTGTATTAAGTGGTTCAATCCTTGCAATTCATCAGCCTTTGGTAGTTGCCAATCTTTTCAACTTTCTCCTCTCCCCAGCAGCACTTTCCAGCCCTGTGTAAGACCTGTATAGACTAATAACATTAGCCCCCCCAATTTTTTTTTTGGAGGGGGGCACTCTCTATTGCCTGAGCCAAGTTCTGCAGATTGAAGAGGAAAAAAAGGAGTGATTCCACCTCCTTACCACTCCCCAGTCCAGAGTGGTATAGTTATGCTGGTCTTGGGACCCCAGGAATAAATTTTCTTGGAGTTGGCAATGGCTGCTGGAGGCGGGGGAGAGTTCAGATAATCTTGCACATACCCTGCATAGTACTTATATCAGATCCAACCCAAGGTATGTAGATTGGAAGTGGACCCTCTCATTGTAAACTTGTCCCCTCCACAAATCGATCCTAGAATATCTAGAAAAAGGCTTATGTTTGATTTACATAGTAGTTTGCTTTTATGATAGCTGGATTTACTCCTGGAGAAGGTTCCTGCGTTGGGATGAACTGAGATTTTTTTCCCCCTATCACTTCAGCAGTATTATAAGAACTACAGATATTTTCATTGTGCTACCACAGGTGATACTCTTTCCTTGCTCCCTATCCCAGTTTTATCTTAATTTGGAGCATTAACCTATTTGGGGGTGTCTTTTTTCCCTGAGAGAGCTGTGGTGCCCAAGAGCTACTTGGCAGGTAAAAATCCAGTAGGTACCATACAGGAAGGACAAGACTAAGGATGTGGGCTGGAATAATGAATGCAATTGACAAAGTTTAAGAAACAAGGAACTACCTTCATACTGAGTCACACCAAAGGACCATCTAATTGATTGCTGCCGATGCTGATTGACAGCAAATCTCCAAAATGTCTCAGGCCAAGGTTGTTCCCAGTTCTGCTATCCTGTGGGCATTGAATCTTAATTGACCGTATGCAGACTATGATCTGCCCTAGCCTTTGAGCCTTGTCATTATTCGGTTACTCATTAATCTACTAGAGAAGAGAAAGAGGGAGAATGGATGTAACCTACTAATATCTTAAAAGATATTGCTACAATCTACAGGATCTCTCAGCAGCAGTCTCTTAACAATTGAAAGACCTACTTATGGGGGTGCAGCCAGGAGCAAGAGTGTGAGAAGCACTATTGAACTCCAAAGGGAGTTCTGGTCATCACATTTAAAGGGACTGCATGCCTTTTAAATGACTTCTCTCCATTTGGAAATAATGAATGATAGTGGTACCTTATTTGGGAGCTCATAGAAATGGACTTCCTGGTCCAATTTTGGACAGTGTTTTGAGGAGAGGCACTGGATGGTATGCTAAAAATTTGGTGCCTCTACCTCAAAAAACAGCCCCCCCAGAGCCCCAGATATCCATGGATCAATTCTCTATTATACCCTATGGGAATTGGGCTCCATGAGGCATAATGGAATGCCCAGCAGACATTTCCCTTCCCCTCATTTTCTGATAACCATGAAGTGAGGGGAGTGCTCCCAAACTGAGAAATTCCCTGCCTCCAACTGGGGATTGGCAACCCTAGACCACTGACAGCTATAATTTTCTGTTTCAGAGTTTAATCTTCTGTCTAATCTCCCCCCCCCCCCCATCTCCAGACTCCTGGGGATAAATCGCATCTAAGACTGATCATCTTGATACCAATTCCAGTCTCGTTTGTCTTAATTACATTCAGTGATGACCCTTGCAAAGTTGTCAGCTGCTACAGACAACTTAATGTGGATTTTTAGTTTAGGTAACCTCATTATTTGCAGTGAAATCCTACAGTGCAATGGGGCACAGCAAAGGACAGTAAATCAGTTGAAACTGAAAGAAAGACAGCAAGGTCCTAAACTCACCTTTGTTTTATGAAGACAAGGCAATGTGCTGATTGAAAAACAGTATACACAACTGAGGGTTTCATACATTCTTGTGGAACAGAAAGATCATAAAGAGGTGTGTTGTGTGTTGTAGGACTGCAGAATTTTGTGGGACACAGAATGTAAACTTTTAAAGTAATAAATAAGCTTCTGAACTCATTTTCACAGACCAAAAAATGTATCTGTGTTCAGGTGTAGAAACCTGTTTAGGTGATCAGAGCTTCCACTGCAACGTCTTCTCTTATGACTGCATTTCCTAGTTCGCTGTGGCCATCTCATGCCAGATACATAATTGAGCAGTCCACCAGCTGCATACAATGGCTGTTTCTGAGACCAATTTCACAATCACCTTATGCTGCTATCACGTTCATCTTGTCAGTGCAGCTTCCTTCCTATTTCACACCATTTGTCCCAGGGCTGCAGTAAGCGGCGTTTTCATGCAGCAAACAGAAACTGGTGTTTAGCGGTTTCTGTTTGCTGCGTGAAAATGCTGACGCCTGCTGCAGCCCTGGGGCAGATAGTGTGAAATCGGAAGGAAGCCACACTGAGAAGACGAACGTGACTGCGGCGTAAGGTGAGTGCGAAATCGGTCTGAGTCTTTAAAAACAGGGAGTTTATTGAGGCCCTTGGAGGCCATCATGTAGGATAGCTGACCTGCAGGACCACCACTACCCACCCCCAGACAACACTTCTATCTGCACCCCTGAAAACTTGATAGATTTTTAATGTATACAAGGAAAAAGGAAGGAAAGGTCTCCTGTGCAAGCACCAGTCATTTCAGACTCTGGGGTGACATTGCTTTCAGAACGTTTTCACAGCAGACTTTTTACGGGGTGGTTTGCCATTGCCTTCCCCAGTCATCTACGCTTTCCCGCTAGGAAGCTGGGTACACATTTTACCGACCACGGAAGCATGGAAGGCTGAGTCAACCTCGAGCTGGCTACCTGAAAACCCAGCTTCTGCCGGGGATCGAACTCAGGTCGTGAGTAGAGCTTAGAACTGCAGTACTGCGCCACAGGGCATCTAATGTATACAAAGAATGGCATAACATATTCCAATAATGTCTTGGTTTTTTTGGCCACTGTGTGACAGAGTATTGGACTGGATGGGCCATTGGCCTGATCCAACATGGCTTCTCTTATGTTCGAATGGTTGCCAGTGTAGAGTCTTCATGCTGGTTCGTAAAATCTGTGCCTTGACATAAACCTATCAGCAGCCCTGCATGTTCCTGCAGGCTGTTTTGCAAAACTTGCCATACTTCTGAACCTGAAAAAGCTCTGCTGGCAAAAGAGGTTTTTTAAAAAAAAAGTGAGACTAGATTATAATAATTGGGGAGGAGGCTCCCAGTGGGGGGGAATGATCCCCATGTTTAGGGCCAATTCATACATTACAGATATTCATTACAGATATTATAATTTATGCCTAAGACCCCCACCCTGTCTAGTAGGCTTGCCAGGTCTGTGTTGGAAAATACTTGGAGACTTTGGGGGTGGATCTGGGAGAGGGTGAGGTTTGGGGAGGGGAGGGGCCTCAGCATTGTACAATGCCATAGAGTCCCCCCTTCAAAGTAGCCATTTTCTCCAGGGGAGCTGATCTCTGCCAGCTGAAGATCAGTTGTAAGGCTGGCAACTCTGTGTAACAGTCAGATGTGAACTGTGACTTATTCTTTGTTCCCACACACGCAGTTCCCAATTTGGATTGGGACCATGGTATATGAAGAAGAGACTTCAACTTTTCTTACTGCACCATTCTTCCATCCTGATATGATACCAAGAGAAACCTCATTGCTTGAAGGTCATCCCTGCCGGTGATTCAAATTGCATGGGAGAAGCAACAGGAGCAGCTGCTGCCCTTCCTGCATGAGTTAAAGACCCTGTCAACCAGCTCAGCAGGGTTTTTAGATGGAGAGGGAGGCTAACCCAGCTGCTTCTGGTGGCGCTCCCACATGATCAGGAAAGCGCCCAGGAGCAGGTACTGGCCTCCTGGGCAATTTAAAGGCCCCACCAATCAGCTGATAGGCAGGACCTTTCTCAGCTGCAGGAAGGGCAGTGGCTGCTCTTGGGCACCCTCCCGCATAATTTAAATCACCTAGGAGGGAGGGGCAGCCCCACTCTCCCAGTGGACACCCAATTTGGCTCCCACGGGCCATGCCCTAGACAACCACCTAATGTTGCCTAAGCCCTGTGAGTTAGTCAAATAGATGCAGATGACACATAAACCAATAATATACAAATATGATACATACCTCCAGTTTATAAACATAAAGAGAATACAGGTGATTTACCTATTAAATACCTATCCTTGGAATGTATGGCATGAAATGGTGGGTATCAACTTAAAGGAAGTTTAGGGGCAGCTCTGATGCTGTCAGCTTTTTGACTAATCCTACTTCTGTGATTTTAACAGCAGCTTGATATACAGAGATATAAGCAGTAATTTCCCCTTAAAAACATAAGAGAAGCCATGTTGGATCAGGCCAATGGCCCATCCAGTCCAACACTCTGTGTCACACAGTGGCCAAGAAAACCAGGCGCCATCAGGAGGTCCATCAGTGGGACCCTCCCACTGCGCCCCCCCCCCCGCAAGCACCAAGAATGCAGACCATCACATGCCCCAAAGAGAGAGTTCCAATACACTGAGGCTAATAGCCACTGATGGATCTCTGCTCCATATGTTCATCCAATCCCCTCTTGAAGCTGTCTATGCAACCACCACCACATTCTATGGCAGTGAATTCCATGTGTTAATCAACCTTTGGGTGAATAAGTACTTCCTTTTATCCATTCTAACCCAACTGCTCAGCAATTTCATTGAATGTCCACAAGTTCTCATGCTGTGAGAAAGGGAGAAAAGTACTTCTTTCTCTACCTTCTCTATCCTATGCATAATCTTGTAAACTCCTATCATCTATACCCCTCAGTCAACGTTTCTCCAAGCTAAAGAGCCCCAAGTGTTTTAACCTTTCTTCATTGGGAAAGTGTTCCAACCCTTTAATCATTCTAGTTGCCATTTTCTGGACTTTTTCCAGTGCTATAATATCTTTTTTGAGGTGCAGTGACCAGAATTGAACACAGTACTCCAAATGAAGCTGCACCATGGATTTATACAAGGGCATTACGATGCTGGCTGATTTGTTTTCAATTCCCTTCCTAATAATTCCCAGCATAGCATGGGCCTTTTTTTTTATTGCAGCCGCACACTGTCTTGACATTTTCAGTGCAAGAGGGACTGATGTTAGACTGAGGCTGTATCTTTTAAAGTGATTTATCTTATTTTTTAAGGATATGTACACAATCAAAACTTTACTTTAGTTGCATGCCAGGAAGGGCTTCATCAGATGTTTTTGACAGGTCAGACTACTCTTACAAAGACTGGAGTAGAGCCAGTTGTCAATCCAAATTTTAGCATGGGTGGATTTGCTAACCCCTGCATGACAACATAACATCTGTTAAGATTCCTTAAAATGTGTTAAAGATAAAGGAATGCCCCTTTCCTTTGGTTTGAATCACCTTATTCTTTACAAACTGAAATATGCTACCCTTTGGTATAAAGAGCATGTGCAAATAGATAGAGAGGTTGCTTCCAGCCCTCTCACTCTGAGGCACTTTGTCAGCTAATTGTGTGTGGTTTTGGTTCATTACTTCTCACGGGAAATAATTAATTAACAAGATGACAGATTCTGAGAGACCAATAATTTATCATTATTATTATTGATGATATTAATAAAGAGTTATTTCAAGAGGATTCCTTTAAAAGAAAATGTTATTCTTAAATAGGACAATAGCTCATTAGCACACAGATGCTCCACTGATTAGCCAAGGACAATGCTGCCTCAGGATAGCCTCACACATGGCAGCCAATGTGGAGAGTCCATATTAAATCCTTCCACATGATGTCTGTCTTCACAAGGCAAACTGTATATGTACACTGATAAACCAAGTGAAGTGTGCATTTTTCTTTTGAAGCTGCCACAAATAATCCATACTGAAAGGTCTGGGGTTTTTTTTGGGGGGGGGGGAAATGTTATTCAGGATAAGAACTGTCAATTCCTTGATCGAAATAAACTCCAATTATTGAATCTCTTATTATATATATGTGTTTCCTATGTGTAACTCTCGTCCTAGATCTATGTCAAAAAGGATTTTATTTCTTCTCCAAAATGGTGGCATCCTGAGCAAGGTTGGGACCCTCTGTGACTGATGTGTGTGGATAGAAACACAGAGAAATGCAGTAAGAGGGAGGAAATTGCTGCCTACTAACACAGCTTGGCTGGAAGTGACACATTGGTTGAGAGCCCCACTAATATTTTGATAAGGATGAATGACACAGACCAGGCATGTCAGGGGAATCAGTGGCCTGATTGTCTTATAGCAAAGCACAATTATTTTCACTTTTCTCTTCAGATCTACATGTTGGATTTCAGAGGTGGTTCCATTGTAGGAACTCTTTCACTAATTTTGGTCTTTATAGAAGATTCTATTTATTGGTAATAATGCAGGATGAGCTTGAATACGGAAGTGTCTTTAATAATAATAATAATAATAATAATAATAATAATAATAATAATAAACTTTAATTTGTATCCCGCCCTCCCCGCTGAAGCAGGCTCAGGGCGGCTAACAAGACATGGTTTCCCATGATTTACATAAGACAATTTTAAAATACAATTGATACATACATTTAAAAACAGTTACATAAGGTTAAAACTACATAAAAGTTAAGACTACCATAAATTAAGGTGCTATTCAGTAGATATTTTTCGATGGCAAGGTATCGTTTTCAGGACTCCTTATATGCTTGCATAAAGAGGGTAGTTTTGCAAGCCCTGCAGAACTGACTAAAGTCCCGCAGGGCTCGCACTTCCTCCGGTAATTGATTCCACCAGTGGGGGGCCATTACGGAGAAGGCCTGCTCTCTTGTTACTTTCAGTTTGGCCTCCTTTGGTCCAGGGATCCTTAAAAGGCCTTGGGAGCTAGATCTTAGTGCTCTCTGGGGAACATGTGGGGAGAGGCGGTCCCTAAGGTAGACAGGGCCTCGGCCATATAGGGCTTTAAAGGTAATAACCAGCACCTTGTAGCGAACTCGGAATATAATTGGAAGCCAGTGCAGCTCCTTCAGCCCGGGCCGCACGTGTTCCCACCGAGGCAGTCCCAGTAGCAGCCTGGCCGCCGCATTCTGCACTAGCTGCAATTTCCGAGTTCGGCACAAGGGCAGCCCCATGTAGAGAGCATTACAGTAGTCTAGTCTCGAGGTGACCGTTGCATGGATCACTGTTGCTAGGTCGCTACGTTCTAGGAAGGGGGCCAACTGTCTCGCCCTTCTAAGATGGAAGAAGGCGGATTTCACAGTGGCAGCTATCTGTGCCTCCATTGTCAGGGAGGACTCCAGTAGCACTCCCAGGCTTTTGACCCTGCGGACTGATATCAGTGACGCACCGTCAAAGGCCGGTAGGGGGATCTCCCCTCCTAGCCCGCAGCGATCCACACAAAGGACCTCTGTCTTCGCTGGGTTCAGCTTCAGCCCACTCAGCCTGATCCAGTCTGCCACGGCCTGCAGCGCCCAGTCCAAGTTTATAGGGGTGTCGGCGGTCCGGCCGCCCATCAATAGATAGAGCTGGGTGTCATCAGCGTACTGATGGCAACCCAGCCCATGTCTCCGGGCAATCTGGGCAAGGGGGCGCATAAAGATATTAAACAACATTGGGGAGAGAACTGCCCCCTGAGGCACCCCACAATTAAGTAGGTGTCTCTGGGACATCTCTCCTCCAACCGCCACCCTTTGTCCCCGACCTTCAAGGAAGGAGGAAAGCCACTGTAAGGCTAGCCTCCGGATTCCTGCGTCGGCGAGAAGGCGGGTCAGCAGCTGATGGTCGACCATATTGAACGCAGCCGATAGGTCTAGCAACAGCAATACCGCCGAGCCGCCTCGATCCAGATGTCGCCGGAGATCATCCATGAGGGCGACCAACACCGTCTCCACCCTGTGGCCCAGACAGAAGCCGGACTGATATGGATCCAAGGTGGAAGTGTCATCCAAAAAACCCTGCAACTGCAACGCCACAGCCCTCTTGATAATTTTGCCCCAAAAGGGCAAATTTGATACCGGCCAATTTACACCCAATCCCACTATGGTGATAGGGATATTTGTTTTGCAGTGGGGTTGCAAAGTTCCCTGCGGCCTCCAGCTATGGTAATAATAATAATAATAATAATAATAATAATAATAATAATAATAATAATATAACTTTTTATTTATATCCCGCCCTCCCCGCCAAGGCACCATAGTGCCTTGGTACCATAGAGTTTTCCTCCCAAATTGCTAGAGCGTCTGGGAAAACCATAGAGTTTTTCTGGAAGCTCCTAGAGCGACTGGTGCACAACATTGCCAGTGCGATGACATCACTTATGAGTGATGTCATCATGCCAATGATTGCAGCAGGGGATCCCCCCACCAATCCACTGTAGGCCAGTGGGTTGGGGACTCCCAAAGTGGGAGAACCCCCGTCCTGCCTGGGAGCTTGGCAGCCCTGTTTTCCAGATAGATAGGTTCTGGTGCAAGAGGGACTGATGTCAGACTGAGACTGTATCTTCTAAAGTGGTTTGTCTTATTTTTTTAAGGATAGGTACACAATCAAAACTTTCAGATGGCATTTAGGGTTGCTGAATGCTAGGTGGGGCCTGGAATTCTCCTGGAATTATAACTGATCTACAGTCTACAGAGATCAGTTGCTTTGGAGAAAATAGCTGCTTTGGAGGGCAAATTCTGTGGCATCACATCCTCACTGAGCTCCCTTCCTTCATTAAACTCTGCCCTCCTCCAGCTGCACCTGCAGAAATTTCCCTACTTGGAGTTGATAACCCTCCATGGAACAGATTTACTGATCAGCATTGTGACTGTTGGTTTGGGGAGTCTGGGGGAAAAGGGGAAATTCATGGGACTGGGTAAGAAAATGCTAAAGTCATCTTATAGAAATTCTGATTAGGAAGGCTGCTTGTTCTGTCATATTATTGGCTAAAAATAGACTTTAGGAGTAAGCCTCCATAACACCAAGCCATAATGGCCTATCAAGATAAGTAGGATAGCAAACAGTTTGAGTTTTTGGCTCCACCAGCAACATAACCAAGTGTTTGGTCACACCTTAAGTCAGGTATTGCAGTGCTACCACAGTTCAGCAAACTAAAGAAGCTGCCAGAGGTTACATCTGTTAGAAGAAAAGGGGAAAAACCTTAAATTGGGGAGAATCGGCTCAAGCAGCAGCCAGGAAAGTTGATTGGAGTTTGGGATGAACTAGGTTATTTGCCCAGCAGTAGGATAAAGGGTAGTGTTTTCAAAGTATAAGTAAACCAGGCAAATGGAACAGTGAATAAGGGATACTATCCAGGAAGCTCTCCAGCCAAGCAAGCCAACAGCAAGCAACTTAGAAAAAGAGAAGAAGCCAGGCTGTCAGGCAGTAATTATTCTGAAGTAATAGAGTTAGGACACCTATTGGCATCAGTTACAGCACTGGAGGGTGATATCAAAAGATGGAATGCTAGTGAGGAGAAAAACATAAAATCCATCTCTTCTGTCTATGGGTGTAAACTCTGAGGAGGCTTTATACTGCTTGGCATATATTTTGGCAAGCTCTGCTTCACATGTATATATTTTTATAATGCTTCTGGATTGCCATTCCATCCTGAGGTAGTTGAGAAGTCGTACAGAAGTACAAAACACGAGAACCCATTACAACCTTCTTGTCCCTGATATGTATGTACCATAAAAATCCACCAGCTGTTACTTGGAACAGGAGGCTGGCATACAATTCTTCTTTCCAGCCCAAAGATCTAGTGTACTCAGGCATGAAACACAAAGAATATTCAGGGCTGGCCATGAGTTGGACAGTACAAACAGGAAGCACACAGTTCTCCTTTTCTGGGCAATGGCTAGTGTACTTCGATGTGTGTGTATATGTTTGCTGAGAAACGGGAGGAGGGGAAGAATCTCCTTTGGGTTATATGGCAACCTTCCCATTTGCCTGTACACCAATCCTGACAAGATAACACATATTTACAAACATGTTTGTTGGTGAAATAAGCAGTAGCATATTTTTATTTTTATTCTTTCTTCTTCTTTTGCCAATTTGCTTTGCTAGTTGGGGTGCCATGGCATGCTTTTGCATTCTTGTAAAATCTTTTTTTAAAAGCTTGGGCACTCACGAGCGCATTGTACTTGGCATTTCTCTGGTACTAGGAAGCCAGTGAAGATAGTAGCCAAGAAAAGAACTAATTTCAGACTCAAATTAATGAGCTGTTTGCCCAGTGGAACAGCAGGGTGGTTTCAAACCATAAACCAGCCAACCAACTGGAACAATGCAAAAGAGATGCCAGGCTTTTTTATATGATTCAGGCCAACAAAACAGTTCCTACAACAACTGATCTAAAGTCTAATTTTAGCATGGCTAATTGATTATTTTAAGGACTGCAATGTGTAATTGGCAAATTAATCAACTGAATCATTCTTGATTAACTTGTAGGCACCTAATTTTCAGCAGTGAAGCCCATTTTCAAATGGTGGAACTACAAGTTAAGAGCACACTTGACCCAGGATATACAGAACTGTATAGAAGGGATGATCTTAAAGTAGGGATGATTTCAAATTTCTCATCTTTCTTGTTTTTGACCTGAAAATCTCTGTTTTGGTTTAGCCTTTCCCTTATTTGAATTGAACCTTTGATTCTTTATTTTCATGTCACTCTCTTTTCCTCATACTTAATTTTCCTAACATTGTTCTTTGTTTATCAGAAAATCACTTTATACATTATACATATAAATCATGTCATTTGTGTGTGCTGTGTTTTCAAAAAAAACTTACAAGATGTGTGCACAATATAAATGAACCAACAAAACCAACATTAAATATTGAAGAACCGAAGCCATTGAGAACAATGTAAACACATATTTTAAAAAATGAAATAAGAACCATTTACTTTTCCTAAATTCTGAACATGGCCCCAAACTTATTTTCTTTCTTTGTATGACAGTCCATGGCATCCCTTAAACATCTACTCATGAGCCTTGGGGGATTCTCTGTGACAGCATCTGACATGGCCAAATAAAAAACTGGGGCAGAGTCCTCTGTATGTGCAGAGGCCCTTTCTGAATCATCAGTTGAAAAACTGCAATCAAATATCAGCCTCAGTTTATTTTGCCTTAAACTTAGGGTTTTGATGGCCATTGCCAATAAATATATTTAATAGCCTCTTTTATTATTACACACTTATTTTGTTGAAAACCCTAATGTCAGGCTGATGAGTGCCTTGATTATAGTGTTCTTAATATGTAAAATGAGAGTATGTATCAAGACATGAATTAACTGAGACCGCTAACCCGCCCCCCCCAAATATTCATCAGTATAGTTATTTTAATTAATCTAAATTGGGGTGGGGGGAGAGTAAAGGCAATATTTAGAGATTTTTTTATTTGACCATTTGTCTACTGTCTGGTTTATGGTTCACAAAGGGAGGGACAAATGAGGAGAGCATGAAACTACAAATAATGTAACTGATAGTGGTGTTTTCTGGTCAGCGGAGTTATACAGATTTTTTGTCCAAGAGGATTGTACTAAGAAGAAGATTGTTCCCTGGCATTTACACCAAAAACATTGATGGATTACTGGTTTAGGGGGGGCTTTGTTTTTGTGTGAGCAGTGGCTCCTGTTTACTTGTGCTGTTCAGTTTACTTTTCCATAGGAAAACAGCATGGAAGGAAAGGACAACAAATTCCTTTACCAATATCGAAGTGTGGGATTGGGTGCAGGGCCAGCCCGTCCATTAGCCAAACTAGGCATTTGCCTAGGGCACCGGCAGAGCAGGGGGTGCCAGATTTGGCCCTCCCCATGCCTTAGGCAAATCCCTCAGCTTTCTCCCCCCCTCCCTTCCCCATGCCATTTCAATGCCTGGGAAGGGGCTGTGGACTGCTGGGGCTTCCTGGGCGATTTGGAGGGATGGTGGCTCAGTGGTAGAGCATCTGCTTGGAAAGCAGAAGGTCTCAGGTTCAATCCCTGGCATCTCCAACTAAAAGGGTCCAGGCAAATAGGTGTGAAAAACCTAAGCAAAAACTAAACCAAAAACTAAAAGGGATCGCTGAAATAACACATTTTAACAAGGCTGACTCAAGTTATTTTTAAAAAGAAAATGAAAGACTAGACTAAAATCTAAGAAATCACAACTGTTTCTTAATATAAAATGCTAAACTATCTCCTGTTATCTGTTGCCTGCTGGCAAACTTTAACTCAGTGGTTAAATTGCAGTAAAGCATAGAATATTTGCAAACATAATTAAGAACATAAGGACATAACATCAGGCCAATGGCCCATCCAGTCCAACACTTTGTCAAACAGTGGCCAAAAAAACAGGTGCCATCAGGAGATCCACCAGTGGGGCCAGGACACTAGAAGCCCTCCCACTGTTGTCCCCCACAAGCACCAAGAATACAGAGCATCACTTGCTCCAGACTTTACCTTGTTCCATCTATGCCTTGTGGCTGGTACCCACTGATGGACATGTTTTCTATATGTTTGGTATGGACATCTGTTCCATATGTTCTGATAGGACAGATGTTATCAGTGGCTAATAGCCATTGATGGACATCTGTTCCATAAGCCCCAAGCCCTTTAACCTTTCTTCATAGGGAAAGTGTTCCAACCCTTTAATCATTCTAGTTGCCCTTTTCTGCATTTTTTCCAATGCTATAATATATTTTTGAGGTGTTGTGACCAGGATTGTACCCAGTATTCCAAATGAGGCTGCACCATCAATTTATACAGGGACATTATGATACTGGCTGATTTGTTTTCAGTTCCTTTCCTAATAATCCCCAGCATAGTGTTGGTCTTTTTTATTCTAGTCACACACTGTCTCAACATTTTCAGTGAGTTATCTACCATGACTCCAAGTCTGACTCTTGGTCAGACTCCACCAGTTCAGGCTGCATTGACGTGTATCTATAGTTGATGGGGTAGGGTTGGTTGCAGAGTTACCATAATTCAGCACAGCTTCTGAAAGAAGGATAGGGCTGCTAGGTCTTACCTACATTCAGGGTGGGGGGACTTTGCACAGCATCCCTGATGCAATGATGTTACCCAGAAGTTATGTCATCATGTTGGGAACATTGTGCAGGGGAGGCTCTGGTATTTGGGCAAAACTATGGGGTTTTGTCCTCAAAACTATAGAGTTTGCCTGAATACTAGAACACCCTCATGCTATGTCCCTGATGTAATGATGTCACTTCCAGGTGATGACATTTCATCAGAGAAATTTTCCCTGCCTGCCAGCTGTTCTGTGGCAAATAAAAGCCCCTGAAACTGAAAAGCCCCACACCTGGGGGCTGGTAAGCCTAAAGAAGGTGGAAGTTGATTTGGCTGAATGATCTCTTCCTCCCTCAAAAACAGATTTGGCTAGGGTTGCCTAGTCCAATTCAAGAAATATCTGGGGACTTTGGGGGTGGAGCCAGGAGACTTTGGGGGTGGAGCCAGGAGACACTGGGGGCGGAGCCAGGAGCAAGGGGGTGACAAGCATAATTGAACTCCAAGGGAGTTCTGGCCATCACATTTAAAGGGACAGCACACCTTTTAGAATGCCTTCCTTCCATAGAAAATAATGAAGGATAGGGGCACCTTCTTTTGGGGCTCATAGAATTGGACCCCTTGGTCCAATCTTTTTGAAACTTGGGAGGTATTTTGGGGAGAGGCACTAGATGCTATACTGAAAATTTGGCGGCTCTACCTCAAAAGACAGCCCCCCCAGAGCCCCTGACACCCACGGATCAATTCCCCATCATTCCCTATGGGAATCGTTCCTGGAGGTGCATAATAGCTATGGGGGTGGAGCTTCCCCCGCCGGCCAGCTGGCTGGGGGAGGGGGGAAGCCTGTAAAACCAGGGGATTCCCCGCTGGGACCTGGGGATTGGGAAGCCTAGATTTGGCCATGTGTTCCTAGATGTAGAATGTGATTCATCTAAGGCAGGGATCCCCAATGTAGTTCCCGTGGGTGCCATGGCACCTGCTCATGCCCACTAGGTATTTTTGGAAAGTGGGTAGGGCCAGCAAAGAGTCTGATTGGCTGCTGGAGATCTGGCTGATACTTCCAGATGATGGTTTCTGAGCTAGTTCAATATGTACACTTGTGTGCATGCAAGAAAGTATTTCTAAACAATATGTTTACTTTAAAATATGTTCAACAGAGCTTGTACCTGAAATGTCAAAGAGCTACAGCCAGAGTTATGTATGGTGTCTTTTGAAAGGCGGACTTTATGGCATTATATCCCATTGAAGCCCCTCCCATCCCCAATCTCCCTTTTCTGGCTGCACCCCCAAATTTCCCAACTTGGAGCTGGCAACCATAGCCTCTGATAATGGCCATTTTGTGGTTGCACCCATCACCCTGTTGGCTTAGAAAGGTTGGGGACCCTGATCTGAAGAAATGGGAGGGGGAGAGTGGAGAAAGCTCAACAGAAACTACAAAAATTAAATATTGTCCCTACACACACACACACACACTAGCATTTTGAGGTTTTAGTCTCTGAATTTCTTGTGATATTTGGAAATACGACTCAGTTAGTTCCATTTGATTCCCTTTGCATGTGGGAGTGTGTTTTCTCCTTGTCACTTTTATTTTCTGGCTAATTTTCTTGGCTGAGGATTCAGTTCTACTCAGGAAACTCCATTGTGCCTGTGTGGCAACGACTTGTTTCTCAGTGCTCCGATTTCAATGCTGCCAGCAAAATCCTAAGACTCTTTGCCATGGGAAATTCAAATATATTTAGTGTGTGCAACCAATACACAGTCACTCTCTTTCTTTCCCCCGTTCATTTAAAACAGCAAACATAGCAACTACGGTCAGAACATATCTACAAGTCTAGCAACTTAAACAGCGGGGCTTACAAAAAACGATATAATACAATAATCTGATTTTTAAAAAATGGTTTATTAAAACACTCATGCCCACAGCAGGGTGAAACACATTTGAACAACCCTACTATCAAAGCCATTATTAAAAACATTGATTTTCAAAATTTAACTACTGTAATACATTTTAAGAAAATGCCATTTCACAGCTGCCCCACAGGAAGTGAAATAACAAGCTATTCTTCAGCATCTTAAGATGTCAGTTCAGACAGCCCAGGCAGGCGCCAGACAGCACAGAGAAGCAACAAAAACGTTTTTGTGATGGAGGCTTTGTTAACTGCAACGGAAGAAGCTTCATTCCTTTCCTTCTACCCTCACCCCACCATGCAAAAGCACCTATCAGTCAACAAGTGTGAACAAATTGGATGAGCAAAATCAAAACCTTATCAGTGATACTTCAGAAAGCACACAGGACCCCAATTGTTTTTACAGCCTTCAAAATTACACTTTCAGAAGAGCCCAAGAGGGCCTGTCTCAAACGATTTACATGCCAGGAAGAATATAAAAATGGTGCTCCCTCCCCAGAGTTGCCAGCTTCCTGGTCGGCCTGCAGATCTCCTGGAATTACAACTACTCTGCAGACTATTGAAAAGAAAAATGGTTGCTTTTAAGGATGGTTTCTATGGAAGGTTGCCAATCAGGGCCGGCTCGCCCACTAGGCAAACTAGGCGGTTGCCTAGGGCACCGGGAGGGTGCGGGTGCTGAACTGGACTCCCCCTTCCTTGGCTGCCTCCACTGCCTGTGCACCCACTCATGCGCCCGCCGCCACCACTGCCGCCACCTGCCCCTCCTTTCTCTTCACCTCCCCACCCCCGCACTATCACAGTGCCGTGCCTGGGCCTTACCAGCTGCAGCATGGCATGCCTGCCTCCTCAGCTGCTCGTGCACCTACTCACCACAACCCGCCCCTCCTTTCCCTTCCCTTCACCTCTTGTCCCCCTGTGCCTGGGCTCTGCTGGCCGTGGTGTGCCTGCCTCCTCCTCCGCCCCTGCACCTACCACCGCCCCCTTCTTCCCTTCCCTTCCTATCCCATCCCATCACCTCTCCCCAGGCCCTGCCTGTGGTGGCACACTGTGTGGGGGGAGAGATGACAGGACAGGAAGGAAAGGGAAGGAGGGGGCGAGCACTGCGGCATGGCACCGGGGGGCGCTTTGAAGTGCTGCAGGGGGCGGTGGCAGGGGGCACCTGCCTGGAGCACCACACACCCTCGGGCTGCTGCTGTTGCCAACCTTCCAGTGGTGGCTGGAGATTTCCCACTATTACAACTGATTCCCAGGTGACAGAGCTAAGTTCACCCAGAGAAAATGGCTGCTTTGTAAGGTAGACTTTATGGCATTATAGGCTATTGAAGTCCCTCCCCTCCCCAAACTCTGCTCTCCTTAGGCTCCACCCCCAAAATCTCCAGGTATTTCCCAACCTGGAGCTGGTAACTCCAACTGTATGGCAGTAGAGTCTCCGCTCATTACCCCCAAATCTCCTAGGAATCCCCAGCCCAGAGTTGGCAAGCCTATCACAAAGCTCTTAAGCCTGTGTTTACTCCTCCTTCCTGCCACCACCACCAACAGTTTGGCTTTAGAGTTCATCAGTTTCAGGTCCCTGCCCTCAGACTTGTTCAGTTTCCGCCTACATGTTGCTACGAAAGATACTTGACTCCTACTGAAAAAATAAGCACTGCACAAGAGAGCAACCTGGCCCTGATATGGCTATAAGCCTGAAACATACATCTGGGCTGAGTTGATGAGTGTAATCTTGTAATGTTTCCTGGTGTGTGGCAATTACAACAGTAGGTAGACCTGTGCTGGAGCTGAGATAAGGAAGTACTTGATAAAACAGAGGAAGATGTGACCAAGGGAACTCAGCAGCCATAAGAAATAGGGTCAAGTTGATTGAAAAGAGCCAGAGTAGGAGATAACTAGGGAAATGGTGCTGGCTGATTTGACCTAGGGCATTTATAGAATGACCTACAATGATTTAGAGGGGGGGGGCATCTCATTTTCCTCTCCCCCAACTATTTTTCTTTCCCTTTTCTAAAAACCCCATATCTAGAGTTGCCAGGTCAGCTTAGCAGGGGTCTCCCGATATCCTTCCAGGAGACCAGAAGCGATGCTGGGCATTTTCAAGCCTACTTCTAGTTGGAGGTAAATTTGGCTTCAAACCATAAAAAGGTAAAGGTAGTCCTCTGTGCAAGCACCAGTGGTTTCCAACTCTGGGATGATGTTGCATCACAACGTTTTCACAGCGGACTTTTTACGGGGTGGTTTGCCATTGCCAGAAGAGCCCCGTGGCACAGAGTGTTAAAGCTGCAGTACTGCAGTCCTAAGCTCTGCTTATGACCTGAGTTCGATCCCTGGTGGAAGCTGGATTTTCAGGTAGCCGGCTCGAGGTTGACTCAGCTTTCCATCCTTCTGAGGTTGGTAAAATGAGTACTCAACTTGCTGGGGAGAAAGTGTAGATGACTAGGGAAGGCAATGGCAAACCACCCTGTAAAAAGTCTGCCGTGAAAACGTTGTGAAAGCAACATCACCCCAGAGTCAGAAATGACTGGTGCTTGCACAGGGGACCTTTCCTCCCTTGCCATTGCCTTCCCCAGTCATATACGCTTTCCCCCCACAGCAAGCTGGGTACTCATTTTACTGACCTCGGAAGGATGGAAGGCTGAGTCAATCTTGAGCCAGCTACTTGAACCCAGCTTCTGCCAGGATCGAACTCATGTTGTGAGCAGAGAGTTTGGACGCTTTATCACTCTGCATCACGAGCAAACCATAGTTTTGCCCAAAAACCAGAGTGTCACCCCCAAGTGGAAGCAGGCCTGAAACCAGAAGTAGGTCTGAAACTGGACGTGGGCCCCAAAAGGTCAGTTGGAGCAGGATTTTCCTTGCCAGCAAGCTGGCTGGCAGTGAGCAAGAGCCTGCAAAAGTGTGTGTGTGTGGGGGGGGGGGGGGGAGTCTTTCACTCCCAGTGATGGGCTTGCTGCCCTACTCATAGGCTGTCCTTTTTTCTTGCCGCATTTTCTTCTTCCTGTCCACCATCCAGCCTATCTGTATCAAAAGAATACAGACTGGCAAAGTTGTGCAGTGCCAGCCACCGGGCCAGGTCCAGTTACTTGGTAGAGATGTGAAGGCCCAGAAAAAAATGCAAAAAGGAGGACCACTCCCCCACTCGTCCTATTTTTTTCCAAATGGAAAAAAATAGAACTTTAAGGGAGTACTGGGGGGGGGGGGGGGACGACATCTATGAAATATTTTCTCTTTTTTACATTGAGACAAGGTGGGCATGCTGTAGACATATACAGCTCTTAAACCCAAAATGTATTTCTGCACCTAAAAGGGTATTATTCCTCTCTCCACATTCTTTCCTCTTTCACTCTACATTTTATCTGCTCCCCATCTTCAGCTGTTATTATTATTTTTCACTTAATTTATACCCTGCCTTTATCCACAATGGGATCTAAAAACAGTTTGAATTATTCTGCTCTCTTTTCTTTTATCTTCACAACAATCCTGTGAAGTAGATTCAGCTGAATGTGTGTGACTAGCCCAAGAATTAGATATATTTATGATTATTATATGATACATTAGCATAGAGTTGCCAAGTCCAACTCAGAAA
Source organism: Heteronotia binoei (assembly GCF_032191835.1). Classification (NCBI taxonomy): domain Eukaryota; kingdom Metazoa; phylum Chordata; class Lepidosauria; order Squamata; family Gekkonidae; genus Heteronotia; species Heteronotia binoei. Next base: position 229,736,108 of record NC_083223.1, on the reverse strand, counting down.
ATAACTGGGGACTTTGGGGGTGGAGCCGGGAGACCTTCCCATTCCCTAAAATAAATAAAAATACTGCAGTGTAATTAATAATAATAAATTTATTATTCCCCTGAATAGCCTTCATTTCCTTGTCCTGAATAGCAGCAGCAATTCCAGTAAATGAAAGTGAACACACACTAATAAAGAGTTTGGAAGCACACACTTTTTGTGATCTCACTGAGGCTTTATGCATAGGAACTGCTATATTTCCAGCCAACTTCTTCAGACCAACACAGGCAAATGAAAAGTGAAAGAGGTGAAGTTTTCCTCCATCCCATAAACAGGTTCCCATACAAAGATATCTGAAAGGAATCCAAAACAAGCATAGAAACTGTGCTCTTACTCTCTCACACACACACTTACTGGCTCTTGTTCCTGTACAAAGACATCTGAAGCAAAACAAGCAGAGGGACTGCACTCCTGCACTCTCTCACTCTCTCTCTCTCACACACACACACACACACACACACGTGACTTTGCTGCTGGCCCCTCCCTATGCAGCTTCCACTTCCTGCTCAAATTTAAAGGTACACACATTTTAAAACACGAGGTGTTTGCAAGCTTCTAAACCTGTGGGAGATCTAATGGTACATGGTGGCTGTGGGGGCAGGGCTTCCCCCCACAGGCCAGCTGGCTGGCAGCAAGGTTGAGCCTGGAAAACTGGGGGTTCCGCTGGGCCTGCTGGGACTGGGGGATTGGGAAGCCTACATTAGTGAGTTAGAATTCTGGCCAAGGAACTGGACAAAGTCTCTGAAAGCCTGAAGAAAAAGATGAAGAACATAATGTAGCTTCCTAGCCCAACTTTCTTTTCAACCTCTTAGACCCTGTCATATATTCCCATGGACAGAAGGATTTCTCTCAGTAGAGAGCAACTTTCCCTCTTCCCACTTTCTTCTGCAACCCAAAATGGTCTCATTGCACTGCTCTTGGGACCTCTACGAACATGATTTGGGGAACATATTCAGTTGCAGCAGGATGGGGGGGGGTGTCAGAAAATTGTGCTGTGCTACAGATATCCTTCCATCAACAAATATACTCCAAATACTGGCCAATTTTAACTGTTTCATTTGTTCCCAAATAAACAAGGTGCACCAAAGCCCAGTCAGAAGATTGTATAAAAGGCAGGGAGAGGATGCAAGTGGTTTTAATTAGATGCTAGGGTTAAAGGGCAAGCTCAGGCTCCTGGTGCTGAGGAAAGATATGAGGGTGGGAGTTTACTTTTTGGGTCATTCTGTTATTTAGGCTGGAACATTGTTTCCTGGACAAGGCTGCAATTTGAAGAAGAAAATCAGTGTGAGGCGAAAAGGACTTCTCTTTCCTCTTACACCCCTTTTCAGTTGATAGTTTCACTCCTCAAGTTGCTTTTAGTACTACTGGAGGAAAGATACATTGTTGGGATTTTGCAATTAAAATTCAGAGGCTGAGTGCTCAAACAAGAGCTTAAGTTTATAAAGCACACCATGCTTAAGTTTATAAAGAAACATATAGTCTACTGAAAAATAGGGAAGGGAACACTTGGATGAAAATAAATGAGAAAACGCATCCTAGATGCTAGCTGTGTCCTAACAGCTACATGGCAAAACTGCAATGTGGTGATTCTTCTCCTTGGTCAGCAAACAAAGAGCATTTAACCTGTGAGTACATGCAAAATTGCTTAAAGCAAATTCTAGAAACAAGATACTAACTTACCAATGAAAAGGTTATAGGTCAAAACACTTCCTACTTAGTTTTCTGGGCAGACTAAAAGCTACTTCTGAGTGCATACAGCTTACATAATGTCATGCCCTGTTTACTAACAGTATCTGTTAACTTTATAATGACTGAAACGTAAGCAACGTGTAATTCCAACAATACATGGATCTGGATCCGTACAACTTTATAGCATATATACATTTGAACTATGGTATGTAATAAAGTGACAAATTGTCTGCTGTCCTTTGCAGTTGGCAGCCTTATGGTCCTGCTTATAGATTCCCACAGCGATAATATCTGATGAATTAGGCTCTGGTCCACAAAAGTTTATGCCACAACAAATGTCTTCAGCCTTACACCAAATGGTATAGCAATAAGGGTCAAACCACCAGCTGTTTTGACACAGGAGAGGGGGAACAAGATTGCCTGGTGATGCTGCAGCATGGGTCTGATCAGGGGCTGTTTTGTAGAAAAATAGGTGGTGGAGCTCATCCAGGGATTGTTATGCAGCCGCACCTACTATTCAATGGGAAGGAGGAGGTGGAACTCTCAGAAAGGTACAGGAGTTGTGCTCCTGTGAGCTCCCACTGAATCCAAGGCCTGGGTCTGATTAAAATTGGGTCCTCGTGGCAATTTTTTAATGGTTACTTTTTCATGTCACCATTATGCCACAACAAATGTCTTCAGTCAATGTAGCTAACCTGGCTACACCTCTGGAATCCTGCACAAGTGGGTTCTTTAGTGTTGCCAGTTATTTGTACTTAATTTCAGAGATGTGCACAATAAAAATGCTGGCAAATATTAAGCTGTTTCTGTTCCACACTCTGAGCTCTGCTTGTATCCCAAGGCTGCTCACACTTTACAAAGAATGTTTGAAAACATATTTATAGTGACATCTAGATGGCAGGATCATTTGTGTGTCAGTGACAGCACTTGACCACATGGCACTGGCAAGAACGCAATGGGTAAGACTTTCAGATGACTAGCACAGGCCAAATGGATGTGTGAATTGGCCCACAGTCTTCACTATTCAGTCCCTACTGGAACCATTAGCCTGTATTAGTCTGCTATCACTTTGTTGTTCAAATAGTACCAGTTCATGAATAATGTGTGATTTCATCCATATTGGTCAGAGAACTGATGCCATTAACACAAACAAATCATTGCCATCAAGCATTATCAGCCTAGCCTGAGGTCTTCCCTAATCCGATCATTTTGCAGAAAACAAAGCCAAAATCCTGTTTTAACAACATCCTGCACCTTCTGTTCTTTGATATGATGCTTCAGTTCATGGGCTGAAGGTAAAACAGTTCCATACTGTTGTTTTGCATTACCCTGGTTGCCCCAGAATTGGATGCACCCATATGAATGATCTTTGTAAATTAGCCTTTTCACCGATGACATTTGCAATCCTATCCTTGTTTACTTATAAGCAAACCCTGCTGAGTTCAAGAGCTAAGGCTGAACACTGTGGTCTTACACAAAATGGTATAGCAATTAGGGTCAAACCACCAGCTGTTTTGGCACAGGAGAGGGGGGACAAGATTGCCTGGTGATGCTGCAGCATGGGCCTAATTAATATTGGGCCCTCATGGCAATTTTTTAATAGTGACATTTTCATCTAAAATTGGACCCATGGTTAAGAACATAAGAGAAGCCATGTTGGATCAGGCCAACGGCCCATCAAGTCCAACACTCTGTGTCACACAGTGGCAAAAAATTTTATATACACACATACACTGTGGCTAATAGCCACTGATGGACCTGTGCTCCATATTTTTATCTAAACCTTTCTTGAAGGTGGCTATACTTGTGGCCGCCACCACCTCCTGTGGCAGTGAATTCCACAGTGGCAGTGAATTGCCTAGGATTTTTAAAAGAAAAACTTTATTTCCCACCTTTCACTCCAATGGGGGTCCAAAGTAACTTACATCATTCTCCTCTCCTCCATTTTATCTCAGGAAAACTGTGAGGTAGGTTAAGCTGAGAATCCGTGACTGGCCCAAGGTCACACAGCAAGCTTCCATAGCAGAGTGGGGATTTAAATCTGAGTCTCCCAGATCCTTGTCCAGTACTCTAACCACTAGATCATGTTTGAAATAATGGTGTCTTACGGTGACTAGAGGCACAAACTGGAAAAATGGAGGTTTGTGGAGGTTCATGGTTTGGGGTTTTCATGAACCCCCAAACCATGAACTTCCACAAACTTTTCCATTGCATGAACTGGTTTGTGCTTTGGGAAGTTTGTTGCGCTGCAACCCCACACAGAAGTGAGCTCTGAAGGCATTTAAATGGTGTCAGACCCTATCACTGGCCTGTAGCCTGGCCTGACTGAGCTACCAGAGTGAGCTTTGAAGGCTTTTATAGGCCTTCGGAGCTCACAGGATCACAGAGTGGGAAGGAGCCATACAGGCCATCTAGTCCAGTCTCCTGCTCAATGCAGAATCAGCCTAGACTAGCATCCCTCATTCACTCTGGCCAGCCATCCCCCCAAACCTGGAACCAGCCCTGGTTGAGAAGCAATAAGACTTCTAGATATTGTCTCCAGTTACTTCAGACAGTAACTGGAGTAACACTAAGAACTGGGCAGTTCATGTTCCCCCATAGTTGTGTCTGATTTTAGAAGAATGTTCTCTGCCTGTATTTGTTTCTCACAGTGTTCAAACAAGTATCTTCTTCTTTTAATAAAAACTGCCTTGTCTAAAGACATATATATCTCAACTGTTTGCATTACTACTACTGTCAGCTTGGGAAAGAAGCCTTTTAAAAAATGTATGATGCATTTATACCCTGGGTCATTTTGGAAGATGAAGGCAGGATATATTCATATTGCTTTTGTTATGGAAACGATAAACATTGGAGCTTTATTGCTTCTTGTTAATAGTTCACTGTAACTTTAACAGCATTAGTGGGGTTTATTATCATAGCCTCACATTCTATGTGGAATGTTTCACTTAGAGGTGGTGTTCAAAATATGGCTATAAATATTATCTGCCTGTGATAAGCTACTATAGTCAGATACTATGTTCACCTTAGACAAGTGGAGATCTGTACAGGGATACTTCTGATTTCAAGTAGAAATTCTTGTCGGATGCCAAGTTCTGAACCAAGTTGTCCATTCCATGGAACAGAACTATATAGATATTCTTTGTCCATTTTCAACTGGTGTGCTCTGTATTTTTAGTGGCAGGAGTCATGGCTCATTGGTACAGCATCTGCTTGGTGGGTGGATGGTATCAAATTCAATCCCCAGCATCTATGTTCTTTTGTATCTTGCTGTGATTCTTGTCTCTCCCCACCCCCTGTCTTGCACACAGAGACAGAAATTCGTTCCCTGTCCCACTAGGCCATGCCCTCTGCTGTACTATTCGTTTAGCTGTTCCATGATTATGGAAGAGCTGTGCATTCTGCAATGCCTACAGCTAGGCAATCAACTTCTGTTGCAGACAGAGGATACTTTTAGTTCCAAAATCCATAAGAATCTAGGGGAAACTTTTAGTATCCACACTTGTGCACATGATCCCATATTTTACATTCAATATCATGAGTTATGAAAGGAAAAAAAAATCTGGTTTTTATTTCTGAAGTGACCTAAACAGATTGCACCAAGATTTTGCAGTCCAGAACAGGCACTTTGGCCCTTAATAAAGTGTGCCCACTTCTTGATTGGGCCATATAGATCATACCAGTAATTTTTTAATGAAAGCTTGGTGCAAATTAGGGTTGCTGTATGCCCACTGTGGTGTGTGAGCTGTTCTGCCCTCAATGGGCATTGTCCGCTTGCCGCTGGCATTCCTGTGGTCAACAGGAGAAAAAAATGAAAAAAAATTCAGTTAGCGATAGCATGGCATCACTTCCCGTGAAAACCTATCATTTTACCATAGAGTTTCCAGTGATTCCTAGAGAGGTATGATGTTGCTTCCAGGTTTCCCTGGGAAGTGGTCATGGTGTTGCCAACAATCACCCCCTCTTGCCCCACCCCAAGGTCTCCTGCTGATTGCCAAGTCAGACAACCCAAGTGTAAATTGTTAAGTCATTTCAGAGCCTTGTGGTTAACAGACAAATTAAATTTATGTGTGACTAGGAGTCTTTTTGTTCTGCTTCAACTGATCAAAGAGTTTATATATTTAAAAACTTGATGAACATAAGATGTGTAGTAGATTGAAATTTGATATGATAGTGCAATTCTATATAGATGTACTCCAGTCTAACCCCATTGAAATTAACAGGTTTAGACTAGAGTATCTCTACGTAAGATGATACTAGTCCTGTTCACATGTTACAGTAAATGCAAATAAGTACTGCCTGTACATGTGTACATCTGTTTGTCAAAGCCACGTGTGTTCATTTTACAAATAAAACTGAAGCTCAGTACCTGAATAAATCTGTGGTTTCAATCACACGTTCAGTGTTCAAGCGTGCGCTGATTATGCATGTATTCATTATAACTTGTGAACAGGGCTGATGTTGACAGGTACTGTAGCCATGGGAAGGAAACTGGAAGTGTGAATGACACTGAAGCCCCATCTCTGGGCTAGTTACATTGTCTTTGACAGCTGTGCTTCCCCAGAAGTTATCAAACTTTCCTCAAAAGACAGAGGCCATGTACAGTTTGAAACAAAATCCTTCCCTGAACATCTGGAAAATGCTTCCTCAATGTGTATCTTTTTCAAACACACTGTTTTATTGTGTGGTATCTGTATGCAAGACATTTGGGACATGGGATGAAATGGAAAATATTTTTTACTGAGAAGTGCCTGCTCTGTTTGTCATTCAAAAGGGAGATTGCTTTTATGGATTAGTGTAAAACTATTGATTTTTAGATTCAAAGTCTGGCAGTGAAGGACATCACTAGGTTTCTAGCTGTAAGATACTGCAGCACCATCTAAAAGAGTCAGTGTACAACATGTTTCAAAGAAAGTTCTAAATATAATTTTGTCCAGGGTTTCTTGGCACTGTAGATGTGCAAAGCATCCTTGAGATATTTTGTGCATATAATATTGACTTCCATCTTTCTGTGTCTCTTACATACACACACACTCAGCACACACACACCCTTTAAAAGGAGGTTAGCTTCATGGAGGATTGGTCCATCAATGGCTACTCACTCCAGTGACTAAAAGGAATCTCCACGTTCAGAGGCAACAAACCTCTGATTACCAGTGCTGGGAGACAACATCAGAGGGAAGCCTTGGGTCTCTCTGCCCTGTTGTTGACCTTCCAGGGTATAAAACAGGATACTGGACTCCATGAGAGAAGTCAAAGACCAAATTGCCCTAAACAATTGTTCCAGGCAACAGCTAGAGCAGGGGTGTTGAACTCATTTGTTATGAGGACCGGATTTGACATAAATAAGACCTTGTCGGGCCGGGCCATGTGTATCATAAAATGTAATGCCAGATAGCGGACATATAAACTTTATAAAGGGCACAGACACACAATTAAAGATTACTTAAAATAAAACATGCTTAAAATATTAGCATGCTTGCAATATTTTGTTTTATAGTCTCTGATAAATGTCACCTCTTGCTATGAATTATTGCATCAAAAACTGCAGACAATGTCTGTGCTGTACCAGTCTTGAATATGTGCTGTTCAGGTGTACACATCTGTAAGTTGCAAACCTACTTTTGATTCATTGACATTCATTACAGATATCTCATGGTCAGTGCTTTGAGCCGAAGGCCTAGAGGAACATGAAGCAGCTGGACACTGTGAACTTTTGTACAGTTGTTTCACGCACTAGTCAAGAACATGTGAAGGCACCATGGCACAGGCTGAGGGTTATGTGCTTGTCTACAAAACTATAAATTTCCCCAGAAAAATGACTACAACTAAAACAAAAAATACAGCCCCCCCCCAAAAAAAACCCTACTACAAGAACAGAGAGACAGCCAGTACAGTGGTCAGTGTCAGCCTACTATTTGGGAAGTCTAAATTCAAGACCCCCAATCAAAGGAAAATGTAAAAGAAAAATTAAGGAAAATTTGCTGGGTAAACCTGGGGTGGAACACACTCGCAGCCTAATTTTGATATTTCTTTTCTAAATAGTTCACGTGCTTTCCTATTGAGAAAGACAGGAGGGCTTGAGTACAGTGAAAAAGAGGAACAGAACCCAGTTACACCCATAATAAGCCCAACATAACTCTCTCTCTCTCTCTCTGTAGCAAAGCAAACAGTTCATACCTTCACTAAAACGTTGCTAGGCTTAAAAGCGCTCTTTGTAGCTCTCCTGATGGTGGGAACTATGCAGAGGAAGCTCTGACTCTTTCCTTCCCTGGGGCACGAGGAGGGGGAGGAGCCTCAGCCATTCATTAAGAGGCTTGTCTCACTAGCTATACAGGGTGATTAATTGAGCCTGGCAAATTTAATCACCCAGCAGAGCTATAGAGCCAAGCTCCCTCATTGGCTGAGGCTGCTCCTCCCGAGGGGGGAGAGGGAAAGGCTGCTTTGCTGATCTGGCCTGTCTGAGGAGAAACACAAAATGGCGACCGAAAAAAGCAGGCAAGGGAAAATGAAGCAGATGACAGCCAGTTGCTGGAGGGCCTGATTGAAGCCCTCTGTGAGCCTGATCTTGCCCGTGGGCCTTATGTTTGACACCCCTGAGCTAGAGGATGCAATGGTGGCTGCAAAGAAATTCCTCTTTGTAGTCTTCACCACCATCTCATAGGTTTTCATAAATAACCTATAGAATGTTCTTGTGGCTTCATCATGAGAGTGATGCCAAGCTCACTCTAGATGTTTAAAGTCCCATTTTATTCCCCTATAGAATTCCACTATAGAATTAATTTGGGTGGGAACAAAGAGGGCATTGGGGGGCTTCAGAGAGACAGGCATTCCAGCACATCCAATGAGTCGCCAGGAGGTTTTGGATCCTACAGAGCAGCCTGAAAACCAATTACTTCTATCCAAACCTTTGTAAGTGATACCTATGTGACCCAGTAGTAAGGAGAATACCTAAACTGATGCTTGGTTTCTGTCTTTATTTTAAGTGGTTCCTCTCCCACTGATTACAGTAGCCTCTATTCTTCCATTTGTAGTAGCAGTATTCAGCTTGGGAATTGTAATAGCCCCTCTTTGATTTGTAGCTACAGCTGAATCAGCACATATGACACTTTAAAAAACCCCTCTTGGAAGCACATGAGCGCACAGTGGCACAGAAACTCTTCCTGGGTTAATTCCCTCATCACTTATCTCAGCAGGAAGCACAAGCTTACTCCACAGAGAGCAAATTAGCTCACATTTCAACTTTTAAAAATAGAATAAGAAAAGACAGTGTAGTAGCTCTGCTGACTGGTAAGTCTGAACTTCCAGCTTTAGTATTTCAGAAATAGTGGACATGACCACACGGGGTTTATCAGCTTACCCTACCATTGTGGCAGCATCCTCAGTAGTCCAGAATTGCCCACTTTCATCAAAGGTCAGAACTTAAGCATGGTCAATACTTGGTTGGAAGACCAACAAGGAAGGCTGGGCTGTTATGAAGAAAAAGACAATGGCAAAATCACCTCTGCTGATCTCTTGCCTTGAGAACCCCATAAGGTGGAACTTCATGGGGTTGCCATGAGTCAGTTGCAACTTAACATCACATTTTAAGCATAGGGTTCAATTTACCCTCCCACAGTCATACTCGCTCCATAGTTCATGGAGAGCTACAAGCTCAGTTGCCATCATGCACATGTACTTCCATCTTTGGCATGTCAGAAGGTACACTGTTTACACACTTCTCTAGTGGCAGCTGCTCCAAGGTGGAAGCCACCTGCCAACCACAAACTTTATTGTCACATTGGGACACAGTGCTCAGAAAAGCCATAGGTGGCATGTCAAAGAGCCCCATGAGGTTCCCAAGCCACTGAGTGACTATAACTACCCTACCACTTTCCATTCCTGTGCGTTGCTACTATTGGATGAAACCTGTCCAGTGGATCTCTCATATGTCTTGATTAAGCCTATTGTGCACACACACACCCCACACACTTTTGATTTCTGGGCCTCCTTCTGCCCTTTGCAATCATACTGACATTGTTCTTCTTGCTTTGTTGCCTCCCCATGCTATTTTCACTCACAAATTATGTAGCTGTTCTTTGGAACCAAATTACTTGTTTATACATGGGAAATTTTCTTTATAACAAAGTTAGCAGAGAGAAGATTGGCTGTTGATGTTTTTGCTGATGTCCAATCAATCCTATGTTTGCATACTTAGACAACATAAATGATAAATTAGGAACTTACAGTCAGCATTCTCTGACTCAGCTGTGAAAACCAGAATTTTTAACTGGACTTGGAATTTCACAAGTGTTATTGGTTGTGCTTGGTCTTTCTCTCACCTATGCATGTGGCTTTTACACATGTACACATATATAGAAACAGGTCTGGGGTCCTGCAACAAATGAAATCGTTGAAGTCCTTACCCTTGAGTTGTAGACCATACTACTGAGTCCTGTTGATTGGGTAAAAAGTAGGATATAAATAATAGACACAATACTTCAGTGATTCAGGATATGATCAATAAGCAAAATGGCTGATGTCTTATGTGTGTACCAATAATTAATCATTGCCATACTTTAATTAGTCTAAACTTTGTGCCAAGAGAAGCTAAATGTGATAACTTCTGTGAATATTCAAATTAGGACAATTTGTAGTACTCATTCTGTAGTTTTAGCCATAATTTATTTTGGGTTACTTTTTTATGCCGTCAAATCTCAGGCAATTTATAGCAACCCTGTAGGGTTTTCAAGGCAAGTGATGTTCAGAGATGGTTTGCCATTGCCTACCTCTCCATCACTACCCTGGTATTCCTTGGTGGTCTCCCATCCAAATATTAACCAGGGCTGACCTTGCTTAGTTTCTGAGATCTGATGAGATCAGGCTAGCCTGGGCTATCCAGGTCAGGGTTAATCATAGGGAAGGACAAAGACTTCAAAAACACTACCCCAGTTACTAGAAATCTTATTTATACACTCCCCTAGTTTCTGAGATTGTAGCAGGCATTGCCCAAATACTTCTTAACAATAAATCGAACCAACTCCCATGTTTGGGGAAATCTTGAGCCAGATACCCAGGGCTTTTTTTTTTTTTAGCCAGAACGCACAGGAACACAATTATGGCTGGCTTGGCATCAGGGTTTTTTGTTAATAGGCAAATGACTTCCTGTGTGAAACAATGGTGATGTCAGGGGGTGTGGCCCGATATGCAAATGAGTTCCTGCTGGGCTTTTTCTACAAAAAAGTCCTGCAGATACCCTTCAGTGGTCCCCCACCAAGCATGCTTCCACCTTGCAAGTGGGTGTATCAAAACATTCTCAGAGCTTTTCGGAAGAGAAAGCAAAGTTCATAGCATTCATTCTCCTTTAAATCAGTGGAACCTAAAACAGCAAAAGACAGTTACCTTCCACTGCCTCCTGCTGCAACTCTGGAGCAACCTCCCATTCCTGATGGAAATAGAAAGAATACACATCTCTGGTCATCTGGAATGCTCTGCTGGACTGTGGACCTGCTATGCCTGATATACCGACCATTGATGCTGCCCTGGACAATAAGAATTAGAAATTTCAGTTCTTTTCTTTTCCTTTATTATTTTTTTTAAAGAAAGCTAATATTCTCAAGAACTTGAGTTTGTTACAGGAAATGCTTATGTCTCCTTTTAAAAATGGGGAAACTAGTAATACGGAGACTAGGTAGAGAAAATTAGGAGCAAAGGAACTTTTCTTCAATAATACAGAGGTCTTCAAGCAAGAATACTCCAGGCAAATATATTTTATAATGTTTACTTAAAATATGTAAAAAGAATACATTCATACACACAAATACATAATACAGGCAATCAAGAAGCTAGGAAGGGTAGAGGTTATCGATAGAGGAATCGAGGGATCGTTGTAGAGGGGTATATTACCTGATCCAGAAGAGGAGACGTCCATTCAGCAGGAAAACTGAAAAGAAGGGCAAGCACAACCAACGTAGCAAGCCCTATAGACCCAATTACAAGAGTAACAGGAGCTATAGACTGCAAATGGCGCCCTACAGAATGCACACTGAAATGGGGTGTTCACCCAGGTTATATAGAATCCTGAGGGGTGGGGGACCCTTTAGTAACTATTGGGTCCTTAATGGCCCGTTGATGGTCTTCCTGAATGGAGTCCTAGTTGAGAATAATAGATAGTGATTTTTATATATTTACTAAAAGGGTGGGCCAGGGTGTAACTGGATGGTTTTGTACCAGTTTGGGTTCAACACCCAGGAAGGAACTGAGTGTGGTAGACAAAGACAGGATAGACATTATCATAGGAGTGAATAGAAGTAGCTAGGTGGGAGTAATGGGCCTAAGGAATAGGCCATTGATCAATAGCTGAGGATTAGGGCGTGTGTAATACTTACTAGCAGTCCCATTGTCATTATGCACTCTGTTTGGGCAGGGGAGAAGGCCATGTCCAGAGGGTGCCTTTAGGTGGGGTCCAGAACAAGCTCTCTGCTCTACTCCATTTTGAATGAAGTATTTCTTGGCCTGTTTCTGATCAGACTCCATTTTGTTTATCTTTGGGTCCCCTTAGCTCGAGTGGTGTACCCCTAGAGGCAGGCAGCACCTCTTGGCCACAAGTTCTGGAGGCAGTTTTGCATACTGCTTTTTCAGCATTCCAAAGGCTTCCTCTCATAAGCACCCACTGCTGATACCTGTGATGCCTGTAAATCTGTGGAATTTTAGAATTTTTACATATCCTGCCCTTCTCAGCAAAAGAAGAATATAGCATTTTCAAAAAGTTTTTAATTTTTCCTTCTGCTTGCAAATCTGGAATAGAGCACTCATGTGCCTGCTGTTCACACAGGCTCACAGGGCATAGATGGGTGTGTTCAAATCAACATCCATATATTCTCAAGACGATACAGGAATGGGAATAACTGGTTTCAGGACAATGGAGCTCATGCAGCCTCCAGTTCTAACCAGGGGTCGTTCTGTAGAAAAATAGGTGGTGGAACTCATCCAGGGATTGTTATGCAGCTGCACATACTATTCAATGGGCAAGGAGCTGGAATTCTCAGAAGGAGGAGGTGGAACTCTCAGGTTCAGGAGCTGCAATCCTGTGAGCTCCCACTGAATCTGAGGCCTGGTTCTAACTAGCAAACAGAATTACCCAGCAGGGGACTGCACCCTGTAAGACTAAACCACCATATACAAATATCAGAGGGAGTTCCACTGTAATGTGTACAGTAAAACACTACAACATTAGTGGCTGATATTGCTGGAGTGTTTATTGCTTAGTAGGGTTACCAGCCTCCACGTGAGCCCTGGAGATTTCCCACTGGAGAAAACAGTTGCTTTGAAGGGTGGACTCTGGCACTGTATCATGCTAAGGCCCCTCCGCTCCCCAAACCCCACCCTCTCCTGAATCCACCCCCAAAGTTTCCAGGTATTTTCCAACACAGACCTATGGGAACTGTCTATGTATAGTGAAAGTTGTGTAATATTTTGTTGTTGTTGTTGTTAGGGCAAATCCAAACTTCATAATGTAGTGTGCAAATGTTCAGGAACTCTTCCTCAGACTGAATGTTACTAGAGGAGGCAGACATGTTTTCAGGCTGTGTTGTTAAGGCCTCTGGTCTGCATGTTGTGCAGGGCATATTGCAGGCTTAGTTAAATTAAATAGCACAAGGTAGTTCTAGTTTCACATCATTTCTTAGCCTCTGGGAAGAAGCTGCTATCTTATTCTCAGGCAGGGACTACCATATGTCCTTTTATTTCCCAGAAGGCTCAAGGGCAACATGAAACCAGCTTCGCTTAGCACCACCTAATCTAACTTAACCAGCCACAAGTCTTACACAGGGAACAGATCAGAGGTATTAACATCATGGGTTGAAAAATCTCCTCTCACCTACCCCCTGTTATTTTTATTTTATTTTTTTTTAACATCACAGTTTACAAAGCATTCTGGAGAACATGGATCCTTGCATGATGTTTTGTGATGGTTGGGGTTGTTCTTAGTAAATGGTATCAGATTACTTTTGTTTTGGGACTTTTCTGTGGGCTGGTATGGCAACCTACGTAGGATTCGTACTTTTTTCCCTTCTTGCAGAATGCTGAAGGAAAACAGAGGTATATACTAGAGCAGGAGTACTTACAAAGCAGACTGATTAAATATGAGTAAATCCAATACTACTTTTCAGTTTTATCAGAATAATCATCATGTTGTCTTTAATGTATGGAAGCATTAAGCAGACTGGTCTGTATCCATGTAATATCCATTGGCTTTTCTGTCTGCATACCATTTCTTCCTCTTGATTTGAGTTCTGCTGGCTTCCCAGTAGGCTAGCTTCATACCTGACAAGCTTGCTGTTAGTTCCAGCTTCAAGGTCAACAAGCAAAAATCAAGTTAGCATATAGAGTCTGACTTTGATGTGTTTGAACTGGGCAAGTGCAAAGCTTGAGAAAAGCAGTACATGGTTTAGAGGAGCAAGAAATGTAACAGCAAAATAGCTGTATGCAGAAATCTTTTAAACAAATGGTTTGGACACATATCCTAATTTGAAAATGATAGATTGACTTTTCCCAGATAATATGGGCTAAGTTTTAAAAATGGTATTTTTGCATCCCATTTTAGTGTAATTTTTGTTGTTGTGCAAGCGGGTGAAGAATAAAGCCCCCTTTATTATTAACTCGATAAAGGTTTGCCAAGTGATAGAATGGTCAGATGGAGGGATCTGGTCCTATATCTAACCTAAACCCTTCTCTATCTCTTTCCTATTACTTCAGCTGTATTAGGTCCTACAGAAATGTTTTTAAGAGAAACAGGCAGGAGTACATCATTTCTCTTTTTGCTAAGAGATTTCTCTTAGCAAAGAGATTTTGCTAAGAGAATTCTCTACAAGAGAAACCTATTCTCTTTCCATCAGCGCTTAAAGAGGCGGTGGTCCGTCTCCTCTTGAAAAAAACAACGTTAGACCCGGCCGAATTGGCACATTACCGGCCGGTCTCGAATTTGCCCTTTTTGGGCAAACTTATTGAGAGGGCAGTGGCGTTGCAGCTACAGAGTTTCCTGGAGGACGCTTCTGTCCTTGACCCCTACCAGTCTGGCTTTCGCCCGGGCCATGGGACGGAGACAGTGCTGGTCGCCCTGGTGGATGACCTTCAGCGGCATCTGGATCAAGGCGGCTTGGGGGTGCTGATGCTGTTAGACCTATCGGCAGCGTTCGATACGGTCGACCATCGGTTGCTGGCCTGCCGTCTTGCCGATGCGGGGATTCAGGGGTTGGCCTTGCAATGGCTTTCCTCTTTCCTCGACAGTCGGGGACAAAGGGTGGCGATTGGGGACTAACTGTCCCAGAGACACACGCTTGATTGCGGAGTGCCTCAAGGGGCGGTACTCTCCCCGATGTTATTTAACATCTATATGCGCCCCCTTGCCCAGATTGCCCGAGGGTATGGGTTGGGTTGTCATCAGTATGCTGATGACACCCAGCTCTATCTACTTATGGACGGCCGGCCTGCCTGCGCCCCAGAAAATCTGGACCGGGCATTACAGGCAGTGGCTAGGTGGCTTAGGCTGAGCGGGCTGAAGCTGAATCCGGCGAAGACAGAGGTCCTTTTCTTGGGTCGTTGTGGCCCGGGAAGGGAAATCTCCCTGCCAGTTTTTGACGGGGCGCCGTTGACAGCGGCGCACAGGGTCAGAAGTCTGGGGGTACTATTGGAGCCTTCATTGACAATGGAGGCTCAGATAGCAGCCACTGCCAAGTCTGCATTTTTTCATCTTAGGCGGGCGAGGCAGTTGGCCCCTTTCCTGGAGCACAACGACCTAGCAACGGTGATTCATGCCACGGTCACCTCGAGGTTGGACTACTGTAATGCCCTCTACATGGGGCTACCCCTGTGCCGAACCCGGAAACTGCAGTTAGTGCAGAATGCCGCTGCCCGGCTGCTACTAGGGCTCCCAAGATGGGAGCACATTCGGTCGGGGCTTCGGGATCTGCACTGGCTGCCAATAACATTCCGAGTCCGGTACAAGGTGTTGGTCATTACCTTTAAAGCCCTATATGGCCTAGGACCTGCCTACCTTAGGGACCGTCTCTCCCCACACGTTCCCCTGAGAGTACTACGATCGGGCTCACAAAATCTGCTAGTAATCCTCGGGCCAAAGGAGGCCCATCTGAAATCCACCAGGGATCGGGCCTTCTCAGTAACGGCGCCTTACTGGTGGAACCAGCTGCTGGAAGAGGTGAGGGCCCTGCGGGACCTAGGGCAGTTCCGCAGGGCCTGTAAGACAGTCCTCTTCCGGCTGGCCTACAACAACTAACTGACACTGAGAATTTCTGGATGGAATTAGAATGCATTTAACAGACCGCTGGTTTTATGTTTTATGTTTTATTAATTTACTGTTTTAATCCTATTATGTAAATGTTTTTAAGATAAACTTGTGGGACTAGTTGGCTGCTTTGGGGATAAACAGGAATTCTGGGTGGTTAAGAAAGGGGGTATTTTTCAGCTGCTTCATGTTGACAGAGATCTTAAGTATTTAATAAATAGGTTTGGTCCTTTGACATTGTTTAGATCTCATCTGAGGCACTGGCAGAAGTAGTATCGTTTTCATTTGCTTAATTAGGAAGAACTCTAAGGGACGCCAAAGATATGGGGAAGGTACCCTATGCATCCATTCATGGCTCACCAGATCTTTGATGTCTTGGTTTGTAATCCTAATATTGACCCACATGGGAATGGGGGATGAGATTCCACAGGTGAGAGAAAACAGAGCACAGCAGTAGTGCCAGGCTGAGATTTCAGTCAGGATGAAGTTGCCTAAACACTAGTGATTCATTGAGGCTATATATTAGAGATTGTAACCTGCACAATATAGAAGTGTGGTGTTTAAATTTTAGAAATTACCTATACATAGCCCTAATATATACAATGAGACTCTGACATCTTCATTCTAGGTGCAGGGGCAATGCTAAGCTTGCCCTACACAAGAAGGGGGCTATCTAGGGGTCAATTACAATGTTGCAGAAATATTGTCATGTGGCAAGATGCCATACCTGGTTCTCGTCAAGGTCTAGTCTATAGTAATCTACATAGCTAGACTGAATATAGAAAGAGTGGAGTTTTCTAGTTGCCTAAGTCCAGAAGCCTGCCTTCCATCAGAGGTATCACATAACCTTCTCTGGCTTACTGTTGTTAGATAACTTCTTGTTTATATGGCATATCTCCCTTTAGTTCCTTTCTTTCTTTGACCAGAGCTGGGTATTGGCATACAGACCAAGGCTGGTTTCACACTGTGCAATTGATGCAATATTATCTCGTAGGGAAAAAAACCCGCTTGAGTTTGGTCCATTTTTGGGCTGTCAGACAGCAGCCCCTGAAGGGACAGGATCCCAGCAGCGGTCCATGGTTGCCCATTCACACTGCTAGCATGGCTCAACCATGACCCGCTGCAGAAAGGGCCGTTCTTTTAAAAAAGGTCCTCTGTGTATGCGCTCAAGCAGAAAAGCACACAAGCGCTCCAAGATGTGCCAGAAATGGCTTGGCATGATCACACGACTCTTATGCTTATGAGACACCCTGGAGCATTCTGACATCAGCCGATTATGCGACCTACATTCTATTCAGGGGGATGCTACTGGAAAAATCCAGGTAGCTTTTTAATGTGGATAGGAGGCGTCTGGAGATGGGGTGAGAACAGGTGCAGCTCGGTGGGCAGATGTGCTTGTGTGATCATGTGCTTTTAATCTGAATGGGAGGCAGGGCTATGTCAGGCCAAACCTCCTATGTGAAACCACCCTTAGTTTTTACCTACAGTCCCATAGGACCTAACAAAGTGCTCTCACTTAACATTTTATTTATTTACAAAATCCTGCCCTTTTGCCCTTGCAAGGGCTACCAAGTCAGCTAACAATCTAAAACATACATGACAAAATCACATTTTAAAACCCTTAAAATCAACGTCCTCCAAAATACACATCATTAAACAAACAAAGTTTGAGTCCTGTAGCACCTGTAAGACCAACAAAGTTTTATTCAAGGTATAAACTTTCATGTGCATGCAGACAAAAGGCTATACGTTGAATAAAAGTATGTTGTTCTTAATGGTGCCACTGGACTCCAGCTTTGTTTTACTGCTTCAGACTAACACTGTTGCCCACCTGAATCTATCATTAAACCTATGTAATGACGGCACTAATTCGTAAGCTGCTTACTATATGGGTAGGTACAGAATTTCCATATCTCTTGCAGCCACACATTCCCAGCTATAGAAGGCAGATTCTAATGTCTGTGTGTGTGTGTGTGTGTGTGTAAAGTGCTGTCAAGTCACAGCTGATTCATGGTGACCCCCAGCAAGGGGCTTTCAAGGCAATTGAGAAGCAGAGGTATTTTGTTATTGCCTTCCTCTGCAGAGTCCTCCTTGGTGGTCTTCCTTCCAAACACTGACCCTGCTTAGTTCCTAAGATCTGACAATATCAGGCCACCCTGTGCCACCTTCCCTCTCCTGATTCTGATACATGAAGTTTTATCATATTAGTGTATCTAACTACATTCAATTTTGCTTGCATTGCTTAGTCCACTGTGGTAATAAGTGTGTTTTCTCTACAGGTTGTATATAAAAATAATGATGTGAGGCTGGAACTATCTCGGCTTGCCAAACAAGGAGATCCTAAAATGAAGATCCATGGAATTGTAGCATTTAAATGTGAGGATGTAGCAACCTTGGACCCAATCACTTTTGAAACACCAGAGTCTTTTATCTCTTTGCCAAAGTGGAATGCAAAGAAAACAGGATCAATATCATTTGACTTCCGCACTACTGAGCCAAATGGGTTAATCCTTTTCAGTCATGGCAAACCACGACATCAAAAAGATGCCAAACATCCACAAATGGTCAAGGTTGACTTCTTTGCTATTGAAATGCTTGATGGCCACCTCTACCTGCTGCTGGATATGGGATCCGGTACAATTAAAATAAAAGCTTTGCTAAAGAAGGTGAATGATGGAGAGTGGTACCATGTTGACTTTCAAAGGGATGGACGATCTGGTAAGTGTGGGGAGGGGGAAATCTATTCTTCTTTATGTTTTCTGTAAAACCCAAGAGAACTGAGTAATGTCCCCTGCACTAAAAAAAGATGTATCATTTGAGATTGCACA
The DNA here is from genome assembly GCF_032191835.1 of Heteronotia binoei. NCBI lineage: Eukaryota > Metazoa > Chordata > Lepidosauria > Squamata > Gekkonidae > Heteronotia > Heteronotia binoei. Next base: position 229,717,271 of record NC_083223.1, on the reverse strand, counting down.
TAATTAATGTAGGATATTCATAGAAAACAAAATATTTGTAAAGTACCCATAATAGGACAAACTCCAGATAATCAAGCATTACCCATTTTGCAGATATAACATTTGGGAGAGGTGAAACACTATCCTAAAAAGAGATACACCTTTGTAAGCCCATTGCTTTCAATGGAGTCAGAAGGGTGTAACTGCTTAAGATGGCTCTGTAAAACCAGACCTCGGATTCAGTGGGAGCTCACAGGAGCTCAGCTTCTGAACCTTTCTGAGAGTTCCACCTCCTTGTCCATTGAATAGTAGGTGCAGCTGCATAACAATCCCTGGATGAGCTCCACCACCTGTTTTTCTACAAAATGACCCTCTGTGTAAAACATATGCTCAGCCAGCAACAAGCTGGAGGGCTGGGGGCATGGGGGAGACACCAGTGGTGATGGCATGACATTAATTCCAGGTTTTCTCCATAAGTGATGTAATCCCCCATAATTTTTCATTCCTCTAGGGATTGCTGTAAATTCCATGGTATTAGGGAATTCCTAGAGAAAACTGATGTCACTACTAGGCTTTCTCCAGAAGTGGCATTGTGCTTTCACTGACAGCAGTGACAAAATCTCCCACTGTATCAGTAGCAATTCTGTCCATCCAAAAACATCCAATCTGATTTGCTGGGGATGTTCAGTTGAGCTCTGTTTTCTGTATGTAACAGAGAAGAAGGTATCTGAAGTGAGCAGTTGCTCAGAAAATCTCATCCCCTGCCACAAATTTTGTTAATCTTTGGGGTGCTACTGGATTCTTGCTCTTTTCTTATGCTGCAGACAGATCTAGAAACAAAAAAGATTCATGGTTGCCTAGATCTTATTTTCCTTGTTATTTTATATCTACCAGGAAGACTGAATCATCTTGAATATATCAGGACAGTGTGCCCAATTGAACTGGTTTACTTATTTCAATGCAAAGGATTTCATCACAGAGAATGAGAAAGCTCATTGTGTATCTGGAAATAGTGTTACGGGAAGAGGGATTTCTTTTTCCAAAATTGGGTTTTTCTGATAAAGCCATTGACTCATTAACCTTTTTCTCTTTTAAAAGAGGGATTTCTCAACACACCATTTTGTAACTTGAGCTTTTGCCACTGGTTTATCTTACAGACCACATAATGGTACTCTAGCAGGAAGACAGGGTAGTTTGGGAAGACAATGCTTGCCTCTGAGCATCTACCAAGTGAAATTCTTAAAGTCCACAGAACTCCCTTCCTGCCTCACCTCTCTTTGAATTTATCTTTGATTAAAACAGAATTTATTAGAAACAGGCTCCAGATCCTAAATGTAGAAATAGATTGTTGGATTTCAGGAGGAAATTGGCTAACAGGACTGCCAAGCTTCCAGGTGGGGCAGAGGTACTCCTGCTTTGGGAGTCCCCAACCCGCCAACCCAGTGTGGGCTGGCAGGGGTATCCCCTCCCAACGTTATTGCACCGGTGACGTCATGTGCCAGTACCTCTAGAAGCTCCCAGAAAAACTTTGTGGTTTTCCCAGACGCTCTAGCAATTTGGGAGGAAAACTATGGTACCATAGAGTTTTCCTCCCAGATTGCTAGAGCATCCAGAACCATAAAGTTTTCTTGGAAGCTCTTAAAGCGGCTGGCATGCAACGTCTCTGGTGCGATGATGTCATTTACGAGTGACATCATTGCACTGTGCGTGCTACGCTCATGCAAAAAAAGCCGTGGGGGTTTGGCAACCCTATTGACTAAAGATAATTTAACAGAATTTCTCCTAACACTATCCACAAGCAAAAATAGCCAATAACCGTTTTCCATTGAATACTAGAAATTCTTGTATTGTGTAATGCTTCTCTTGTTCTGTCTCTTTGGAAGTTTTTCCATGCCTCTTCCCTCTCCTGTTCAGCCACACTCCAGCTAAATAAGGAAGTTTATTGTTATCTCCAGGGCAAAGTCTGTTCCAGTCAAGGGATGAGGCCCAATCTAGTAATTACATTTAGTCATGAGTCTGGTTGGGTTTCCTGCATCTGACTTTGATGCTTGAACAGCCAAACACAGTGTTAGGGAACCAAAGTTCCCAAGCAAACCACCATGTAGTTTGGTTCAGGCTCATTGTATGGGAAAAGGAGGGACTTCTGCCTTCTTCCCCACACTGTTTTCCTGGGCTGAAACAGGCTTGGAAAAGGGAGTTCTATTTGCCCTGCAGTATTCAGTGCACATGGAGAAGAAGAAGATGATGGTGGTGATATTGGATTTATATCCCGCCCTCCACTCCAAATCTCAGAGTCTCAGAGCGGCTCACAATCTCCTTTGTCTTCCTCCCCCACAATAGACACCCTGTGAGGTGTGTGGGGCGGAGAGGACTCTCACAGCAGCTGCCCTTTCAAGGACAACCTCTGCCAGAGCTATGGCTGATCCAAGGCCATTCCAGCAGGTGCAAGTGGAGGAGTGGGGAATCCGATTCTCCCAGATAAGAGTCCGCCCACTTAATCACTACACCAAACTGGCTCTCACTAAACCAAATTACAACAGGCCAAACAGGATTACCCTGAGACCATTTTGGTTCAGGAAAACATTATGGGGAGGAAGTCTAAAGACCCTCCTCTAACTAGGGTTGCCAAGTCCAATTTAAGAAATATCTGGGGACTTTGGGGGTGGAGCCAGGAGACTTTGGGGGTGGAGCCAGGAGACATTGGGGCGGAGCCAAGATCAAGGCTGTGACAAGCATCATGAACTCCAAAGGGAGTTCTGGCCATCACATTTAAAGGGACGGCACACCTTTTCAATTCCTTCCTCCCATAGGATGTAATGAAGGATAGGGGCACCTTCTTTTGGGGCTCATAGAATTGGACCCCCTTGTCCAATTGTTTTGAAACTTGGGGGGTATTTGGGGGAGAGGCACTAGATGCTGTACTGAACATTTGGTGCCTCTACCTCAAAAAACAGCCCCCCCCCAGAGCCCCAGATACCCGCGGATCAATTCTCCATTATTTCCTATAGGAATACATCTCCATAGGGAATAATAAAGTTCCCAGCAGACATTTCCCTCCCCTCCCCCCGCTTTCTGACGACCCTGAAGTGGGGGGAGGGCCTCCAAACCAGGGGATCCCCTGCCCCCACCTGGGGATTGGCAACCCTACAGCGGGAGGAGGAGGGCCCAGACCCCCCTCGGGTGACCCCCACCCCCCGGGCAGGGCGAGGAGGGGATACCTTGCTCGCTGGGGATGTAGGTCTCGTCATAGTCTTCCTCCAAGATGAGCTGGTCCCCGATCCGGATGGTGGTGGCGGCAGCGGCAGGACCAGCCATGGCAGCAGCCCGCCCACCAGCGGCTCCCCCCTCGCCCCAAGTGGACCCAGGGGACAGGCAAGGAGCCACCCCCACCTGCCCTCCCTGGGAGCCGCGCTCCCACCCCCCAGGGGGCCAAGCCAGCAGCTGCCGGGTGGCAGGCGAGTGAGCCTCTGCTTGGCGTTGCCCCGGAGACCGAGCAGGAAGGGGAGGCACTTCCGCGCGTGGCCTGGAGTGGCCCTCTCGCTTCTCCCCCCTGAGGCCGCGCTGGAAGGTGGGCGGGCAGCTAAGGCGTCTGAGGAGGAGGCACTTCCCAGCACAGCCTAGAGCGGCACACTCTCCCACCCCCCCCATGCTCCTGGCCCGGGCCGCCCCCCCCCTACTCCACTTCAGAGGTGGCGCAGGCGATGCCGCTGCGCCGCCGCCGCCCCCTTCCCGCCCCATCCCAGCCACGGTAAAGCGGAGAAGGGGCGGCTCGCCACGCTCCTTCGCGCCGTTTCTTCCCCCGCTTCTGTTTTTTGGGGAGCGGGGGAAGAGGCTGGAAAACCTGGGGTCCCCCGCTAGGGCGGGAGGGTTGGGACCCCTACCTCTAACTGAGCTGAATTGGGTCTTAGTACAGCTGGATTTCCTGATTACATTTGGCTCTTCAGACAATTAGAACTGGATTTGAGAAACCTGACCCACCTCATGGCCAAACATAATGTTTTTTGGGGCCTGAGATTTATTAGAACTTGTGTCATGGCCCTTTGAGTTGTGGCCATACCTATCTACTCTGTGAAACTAGAACTTTGGAGGCCATGTACAGACAATACATTTGACTTAAACTTGCTTTTAAGTTATAGCTGGCATTAATTCAGTTTTAATTATGTGTTTTACTGCATTTATTGTTTGTGATTTTAATGTATTATGTGGGAAGCTGCTCCAAGCCATTCATGGGAGGAGCCAGGGAGGCAGGATTAACAGAAATAATAAATAAATAATTCTCACTAGAGGGAGGAGGGGAGGGCTTGAGAGTCAGCAAAAAAAAAAAAGAAGACGTGGTGGTGTGCTAAACTGGAGAAGCACTGTGTCAGAAAACCATCCCATTATGGTGTTGGAAATTATATTCCCATTAAAATTTGTTGTCACAGTACAAGCAAAGGATCTAGACACAAAATTGGCTGGAGAAAAAAATATGGTTCCAGAATATTTCCATTCTCCTGGAACACTAACACCTAGTTCCCATGCCTGCTTGCATTTTATTTATTTATTTATTTCAGTGGATTTCTATTCCGCCCTTTCCCATAAGGGCTCATGGCAGATTCCAATACATCACACAATTAAAACCGATAATACATCCATAGATAAATAAAACAATAGTGGGGAGGCCTTTACTTAACGATCTTACAGCATATTGTTGAATAATACCGTCGCCACGGAAAAACTGTAAGATGTATAACATCAAGATTTTAATATTAATATAATCTTAGAATGCTTTTTAATTACAATGATGATTAATTTTATAAATGTTTGATTTTAATATGTATGTACATATAATGTGTATTGTTTTAATTGTTGAAGTACCTGTGTTGTGAGCTGCCCTGAGCCTGCTTCGGCGGGGAGTGGGGGATACAAATTAAATATTATTATTATTATTACTATTAATTAAACAGTCAACACATTTTAAAATTTAAGACAATTGAGCCAATAGCTCAATTTAAGTACAAATCAAGGCAGCATGGAAAAGGTAGACACCTAACCTAGGTGTCCAAAAATTACAGTTACGTTGACCCGATCTCTTCCAGTCCAGATGATAGTCCTGTTCAGATGGTAGTCAGTATCAGTCAGTATCAGTGTGGGGAGGCCAGTTAGATGGTGTGACTAGTTAAGGACGCCTGCCCACCTCAGCCAAAAGCCTGGTGGAACAGCTCCATTTTACAGGCCCTCTGGAATGGAAGGGTGCGAATCTCCAGAGGAAGCTGATTCCACCATTTATACCAGGCATGGGAACCATCATAGGAATGCTTTATTGAGTGGGGAGAAATATGGCACATTAGGGCTGCCAGCCTCCAGGTGAGATCTCCCACTTTTACAACTGATTTCCAGCCACTCTGCAAAGTAGGGTTGCCAGCCTCAGGGGGTGGGGCTGGAGATCTCCTGTTTTTACAACTGAGCAGGCAGAGATCAGCCCCCCTAGAGAAATTGGCTGTTTTGAAGGGTGAACTCTATAGCATTGTACCATGCTGAGGCCTGTCCCCTCCCCAAAGCCCACCCTCTCCCAGATCCACCCCCCAAAGTCTCCAGGTATTTTCCAACACAGACTGGGTAACGCTATGTATTATATAAGATACTAACAATGTAATTCTAAACAGAATCACATGCTTTTAAGAACACTGAAGTCAATGTGTTTAGAATGGAACACTTCTGTTTTAGATTGCATTGTATTTTTTCTCTCTGTGTATTTCAAGGCTATACTAGACATCACAACAGATATAGGAGTCCTGATTAAAATAGCAGCCTTGGATCTTATCATTTCTCCTTCCCCAGCAATATCTAGTAATTCAGAACATATGACTTGGAGACATAGTGCTCCGAGTTTCTCTTCCCTTGGAACTATCAGCCAGTGAAGCAGAGCAGGAGCAAGGAAACCTGGAGTACAGTAATATCTTGTCACATATTTTGTGTTACTAGACATTAAAGGGCAATACAAGGAGGAGATGTAGTGCTACTATTTTCAGTGGCAGCTGTGCGTCTGATGTAATGTCTAGTTCCAGCCTCGGCCGAATTGATTTGCTGTTGGCAATTAATCCAAACTCTATTAGCTAGTAGAATGTGTTAGTCTATGTTACAATATTTCTCTTGACAATGACAGCAGGATTCCAAGCCAAGTTTCTGCTAAAAGCAAAACAGAATGTAGAGTGATATATAATTATTGCACTACATAATAAGACTGTAACTTATGATATCATGATACTCTGGGAATTTATAATATGAGCACCAGTTTATATGAAATGGGCAGTTCTGTGATGCTTTCTTCCCAACATTATTTTTGTGGTGTTTTTTTACATTAAAAGTTGCTAAGGGCTTGCTTCAGGAGGTCATACATAGGTCTATCCCAGATATGTCAAGCATATGGCCCATCAAGTAACTGGAGGGAAACCAGTCTGAATATGGACTGGATCGCCTATATTAGGGTATTATACCCCCCCCCTGCTGAGGTACCTTCCTTCTCCAAATGCAGGCCTTCCCTCAGATCTCCAGGGGTTGCCCAACCCAGAATTGGCAACCATAAGGGGCAAGGAGGGCTGGTGTGTCTCCAAGCTCTGCTGGGAGGGGGGTAATGGGTCATGGTCAGTGGTAAAATATCTCTATTACCTGGCATCACATTTCATGACATACATATGGCTCAGTCCAGCAAAGTAACATTTATGTCTAATCCAGCTCTTGTAACAAATGAGTTTGACACCTCTGGTCTATCCTTTCCTGCAGTTAGTCTACCCCACAATGGTTAAAGAATCATCCAAGGACTCTGCGAATCATTAGAGGTACATTAGAGGCTCTGTTGTAAGCTGCCCTGAACCCTGCTTACAATCTAAAAAATCAAATATAATAAATAAATACCTTTCTCATTTTTTCCCAGAAAGCCTGCCCAGTGTTTAGTGTTAAAGCATCTGTTTGGCATGCAGAAGGTCCCTGTTTCAATTCCTGTTATCTCCAGTTCAAAGGATCAGGTCATGTGAAAGACCTCCACCTAAGAACCTGGAGACTTGCTGCCAATCTGAGTGGACAACGCTGACTTTGGTAGACCAGTGATCCGAATCAGTAGAAGACAGCTTTATGTGTTCATGTGATAACTGTCTCAGGCTTTCATGAAGCTGCATTTAGGATATTACGGTTGTAAGATTTTTTTTAAAAAACAACTTGAGGCACCCCATCCATACTGAGGAGTACTCAGCCCAAGCACTCCTTCCAATCCAAACACTGTGCTTTGCACTGTGTGGGATTGGTACAGTTGCCAGTTGACTGGGACAGTCCAGTGCTTTCACTGACTGTCCAGATCACTACTGGACACCTGGCAATCTTATTGGAGGCCCAGTTATTATAGGTAATCTCCATGGCCATATGTGAAATGGGAAGGGGACAGTAAGGAATGCAAATGTGTGTGTTTTTTTTAAAAAATCAATGTTATTGTTTGGCACAGTACATTTAAAGAGTTGCTGCTGCTTTCACTAAGATGAGTGGTGCAACTCCTCCCTATTTTCAGGCATGTATGCCATCATCCACTGTCTTGCTGCTCTATTTGTTTCATTGCCCATCAGTACAGATTTTTTGCAGAATACATTACTATGGGATAGAGCAGGAATAGAAATGATCAGTTCTAAGAGTCCCAAGTACTTTACATATTGTATGATCCTAACAAGAACTCTGTGAGGTACTGACAAAAATTGTGGCAGAGTATGAGTTTTCATGAGTCACTGCTCACTTCTTCAGATACTAGTGACTCATGTAAGCTCATACCCTGCCACAAATTTTGTTATTATTTAAGGTGCTACTGGACTCTTACTTTTTTCTGATGCTACAGACAGACTAGCACAGCTACCCATCTTGATTTGTCTGTGAGGTACTGTTACGAAAGTAATTAGTATTGAATCCAAAGATTTGTTCCTGCTACAAACACTTCTGTTGAAGGAAGAGTAAGCAGAAGGGATCATTGGATCCAACCCACCATCTTCATAAGGGGGTGGGTAGTAGAGGCCCAACCCAACCAGTGAGTTGATGGCACAGATGAGAATTGAGCCAGGGACTTCCTGGTTGGTATATTGACCCTTATGCTACATAAGCACCTAGTGTGCTTCACATCCATGAAAGATTATTTATTTATTTATTACTTCACATTTATATCCCGCCCTCTCCGCAAGCAGACTCAGGGCGGCTTACAACATCATAAAAACAATCAATTCAATAAAACATATAAAACCATAATTTACTTATCAATTTTAAAACCATTCTAGCGCTGTTTCAATCCAATATAGGCGGTATTGACTTTCCGACTATGATCGCCAGCATTCTGTAGGATGTCCGGTGGCAGCCCCTTTTCAATCAAACCGCAAAAGCCTGTTTAAACAGTTCGGTCTTACAGGCCCTGCGGAACGCCGTCAAATCCCGCAGGGCCCTTATAGCTTCTGGGAGGGTGTTCCAAAGTTCTGGTGCTGCCACCGAAAAAGCCCTGGATCTTGTTATGCATAGCCTGGCTTCTTTTGGGCCAGGGGCAGACAACAGATTTTTTGTCCCTGATCGCAGTGCTCTCTGGGGGATATATGGGGAAAGGCGGTCCCGTAGATAGGCAGGTCCCTGACCATAGAGGGCTTTAAAGGTTAGTACCAACACCTTAAAGCGAACTCAGAACACAACAGGTAACCAGTGCAGCTCTCTCAGCACTGGCTGAATGTGCTCCCGTCGTGGCAGCCCCATTAACAGCCGTGCCGCAGCGTTCTGCACTAGTTGTAGTCTCCGGGTTAGCATCAGGGGTAGCCCCATGTAGAGAGCATTACAGTGATCTATTCTTGAGGTGACCGTAGCATGGATTACCGTTGCTAAGTCATTGCGCTCCAGGTAAGGGGCCAGCTGCCGCGCTTGCCGAAGATGAAAGAAGGCAGATCTAACGGTGGCTGCCACCTGAGCCTCCATTGTAAGGGAGGACTCAAGGAGCACGCCTAAGCTCTTGACCTTAGGGTGAGGAGAAAGAGATGTCTAGGAGACCTGTCTCTATATAGAAAGACACAATTTGTGGGTTCAATCCAGCCTAGATTTTTCTTCAGCAGAAGGGAACTTTCCTGTTCCCCCTCCCTTTGCAACCAGCTGATCTCACCAAATTACTGCTCTTAGGGGATAGAGGACCCTGAATAATGACATGAGAGTCTGCAGGAGGAACAGGAAACCTGTGGAAATTGCCAATTCCAACTGTAACCCACCTAAGCATTCAGAATCACATCTAGAATGTGCATTACCTACCTGGACTATGGGCTGGATCTCATATATCTGTTGCACTAGTACAGGAAGCAGAGGGAATCTCTTGCTTCAGGGGAAGGCTCCTTCTGTCAGAGAAAAACAGCTCTGCTAGTGTGATGGATTAATGGGATTCAACCCTTTTCCTGGAACCACTGAGACTAGACTACTGCAAAGCACTCTATCTATGTCTCCCCTTGAAGTTATCTTGGAGATTCCAGAAGGTACAGAATATTGCAGCTTGATTATTATCAGGAGCTAAGTGGAACATATATATTACACTGATTTTGCAGTCACTCCATTGACCTATCAGCTACCAGACCCAATTCAAGATACTGACCATCACAAGCAAAGTCCTTCATGGCCTGGGTTCATCATATCTGTCATCCCCTATGCTTTACCATGACAGCTTCTACTCAAGTGAGGCTGGCTTTCTGCAGGTGCCACCCTCCAAATGGACAAAATCAACAACTGCATTCTCAGTTATGGCCCCCACTTTGTGGAATGGTCTGCCTGATGAGGTCAGAAAGGCTCCCATACGCCTTACTTTCTGCAAGTATACCAAACTGAATTGTTCAGAAATACATTTTCATAAAAGTAATAGGACTAGACTATAATTAAATGTTTCAGATATTTATTTAAATATTCCCTTTTGTTTGGCTTGGGATGGAGCAAGACATTATTCTTAGCTTAAGAGTAAAAAATTCTAGCTCAATTATCAGTTATTTTATCCTTAATAAGATATTTATTTATCTATTGATTGATTGATTGGTGAACTGGACATTATCTTAAATGCTAAATAAGATATTCTACAATGTTATATATACCATAATACTTTATACATAGTAGAATTTTGTTATATATGGAATTAATCTACTTGATACTACTTCATCCAACAAAGTTCTGTATAACTTGGAATTTTTAAAATAAATTTATCATATGTTTAAAATTTTTTTCAGAAATATGCTTTGGTAGAGGAACAGGGACTGTGATCTATACTGTATCTAGGATGTAGTCTGTGACTATAAGTAAGATCTGACTATGCAGTTTCTGCAGTTTAACAGGTCACATTAATGCTTTTGCTTTGCTTCTGTTTGAGTTTGGCTCTGTTTTCAGATTTCTGCAAGCCAAACCTCTACTGCATTGTTTATCAGATGCCCTATTTGTATTGATTAAAATTGCCTCGTGCCTCTTGTCTCAGTGAGAAAGGTGGACTATATGTGTGATAAATAAAAAATAAAGCTGAAAAGTGTTAGATATCAGTAACTTTGAGTGTAGAAAAGATATTTAAGAATGAAAGGCTTCAAGGACATCCTCTTGGGAGCCAGTGATTTGCTTTTGTTATGATAATCATTGTTTTTACCTATCTCACAAGATTGCTGGTGTCAAAATGTTTCTCTGCTCTAAAATTACATTTGTAGTGTTCTTTATTTGAACCTCAACATTGTTTTTATTATGATGTGGTATATTTACTTTTCTCTTTCTCTTAGCAAAGTGCTGTAACATGTTAGTATGTACTTTCCTGGAACACTGTTCTTGACTTTTTAAAAGCTTTATTTCACAGCATTTTTCTGTGTACTGCTTCTCTGGTAGCTTTATTTCTGGTACTTTTTCTAGTCCATGTTTCTGGGACAGAACAAAGTTTGGCAATATATCAGGGTCAGTGGGGAGCATAATAGGGTTGCCAACTCCAGCTTGGAAAAATCCTGGAGATCTGAGGGTGGTGCCTGGGTAAGGTAAATTTGGAGCTCAGCAGGAATGTGAAGCCATAGAATCTGCCCTCCAGAAGCTGCCATACCTTCCAGGGAAACTGATCTCTGTAGTCTTGGGATTAGTTATAGTTCCAGGAGAAATACTATTAAGATAGATTTTGTCATCATTAAATAACTTGTTGACAAGTTGGTAAAATGTGGTTTGGATCCTGTTACCATTAGGTGGATCTGTAACTGAGATGAGATGACTGAGCTGGGGCAGTGGCTCGCCCCCTTTTAAAAAAGCCATCTCTGGACCCGGCTGAATTGGCTAATTACCGGCCGATGTCTAACTTGCCATTCATAGGCAAGATTATTGAAAGGGCTGTGGCAGTGCAGCTTCAGAGTTTTTTGGATGATGCATCCGTGCTTAATCCTCATCAATCCGGTTTACGGGATGGAGACGGTTCTGATCGCCCTCACAGATGACCTCCAGAGGCACCTGGACAGAGGTGGCTTGGCAGTGCTGGTGCTGTTAGACCTGTCGGCGTCGTTCGACACAGTCGACCATCAGCTACTGACCTGTCGCCTCGCCAACACTTGGATTCAGGGGTCGGCCTTGAACTGACTTTCCTCCTTCTTCCAGGGTTGGGACAGAGGGTGGCACTAGGAGGCGAACTATCCTGATGACACCCACTTGTATGTGGTGTGCTGCAGGGAGTGGTTCTTTCTCTGATGTCATTTAACATCTACATGCGCTCCCTCACCCAGGTTGCCCAGAGGTATGGGCTGGGCTGTCACCAGTATGCGGATGACACCCAGCTCTATCTGTTGATGGGTGGCCAGCCTGACTCCACCCTGGAAGATCTGTCTGCAGCATTGCATGCTGTGGCGGAGTGGCTCAGGCTGAATAGTCTGAAATTAAATCCAACGAAGATGGAGGTCCTGTATCTGAGTCGCCGCAGTCCGGGACCAGGGGTCCATTTACCAATTTTCGAAGGAGACCAGCTCATGCTGGCGCCCAAGGTTAAAAGCTTGGGGGTGCTCTTGGATCCTTCTTTAACAATGGAGGCCTAGATAGCTGCCACTGCTAAGTCAGCCTTTTACCATCTGCGGATGGTAAAGCAGTTGGTCCCCTTTCTGGAACGCGACAACTTGGCAACAGTGATCCATGTGATGGTCACCTCGAGACTTGATTACTGCAATGCTCTCTACATGGGGCTGCCCTTGTCCCAGATCCGGCGACTTCCGCTAGTGCAGAATGCTGCAGCCAGGCTGTTAATGGGAGTTTCTCCACGGGAACACATGCAGCCTGTGCTGAAAGCTCTGCACTGGCTACTGATAGGGTACCGGATTCGCTTCAAGGTGCTAGTCATAACCTTTAAAGCCTTATATGGCCAGGGTCCAGCATACCTTAGGGACCGCCTTTCCCTGCACATGCCCCAGCAAGCACTTCGGTCAGGGTCTCAAAACCTGTTGACTGTCCCCATCATCAGAGAAGTGAGGCTCAAAACAATGAGAGCCAGGGCCTTTTTCGTTGCTGCCCCTAACTGGTGGAATGAGTTGCTGGAGGAGGTTAGGGCCCTTTTACAGTTCTGCAGGGCCTGCAAAACGGCACTCTTCCACCAGGCATTTACATGATGGTAAAATCTGCAGCAACAGGACTGGCCCATAACAGGACTGGCCCACCAATGGCCTGGCCCATAACAGGACTGGCCCACCAATGGCCTATCTTATCACGCTATGGCAATCCTGAGACCTCTGAGTACAGCTAATGACCAAAATTCAGTCGTTGCCTGAAAATATTATAGTAGCACACGCAAAATGTTTTAACCAACTGTTTTATGTTTTTATTGTTGTTTATTTTACCGGTCACACTAATGTGCTTGTGTCAATCCTCGGTTTGTGAGCCGCCCTGAGCCTGCCTTTGGCAGGGAGGGCAGGATATAAGTAAAATAAATAAATAAAATGACTGGTTGACAGACCGTACCCAAAGAGTGCTTGTGAATGGTTTCTCATCCTCTTGGAGAGGAGTGACAAGTGGAGTGCCTCAAGGATCAGTCCTGGGACCTGTTTTGTTCAACATCTTTATAAATGATTTGGATGAAGGAATAGAGGGAATGCTTATTAAATTTGCAGATGATACTAAATTGGGAGGGGTTGCAAATACAGTAGAAGACAGAAACAGGATACAGGATGACCTTGACAGAATGGAAAACTGGGCTAAAATCAAGAAAATGAATTTTAACAGGGATAAATGTAAAGTTCTGCATTTTGGTAGGAAAAATCCAATGCATAGTTATAGGATGTGGGAGACTTGTCTTAGCAGTAGTATATGTGAAAAGGATCTAGGGGTCTTAGTGGATCATACGCTGAACAGGATCATA